>NW_027670245.1:0-111974 GCF_964188305.1 Podarcis bocagei | reverse complement strand
TGAGATTTTTGATGAAATTGTGACCGCGCGGCTTAGGGATTTTTTCAAAAAATGTTGTTCAGACGTCGAGGGCTAATTCTGTTTCGATGATAAAAACCCATCTGTTTCCACCGAAAAACCTTTCAGGGGATCGTTTGCAACAGTTTGGCACCATTTCTGAGTGAATTGCAGAACGTCAGATTTTTGCTGAAATTGTGACCGCGCGGCTTAGGGATTTTTTCAAAAAAAGTTGTAAAGACCTTGCGGGATAATTCTGTTTCGATGATAAAAACCCATCTGTTTCCACCGAAAAACCTTTCAGGGGATCGTTTGCAACAGTTTGGCACCATTTCTGAGTGAATTGCAGAACGTGAGATTTTTGCTGAAATTGTGACCGCGCGGCTTAGGGATTTTTTCAAAAAAAGTTGTTCAGACGTCGAGGGCTAATTCTGTTTCGATGATAAAAACCCATCTGTTTCCACTGAAAAACCTTTCAGGCGATCGTTTGCAACAGTTTGGCACCATTTTTGAGTGAATTGCAGAACGTGAGATTTTTGATGAAATTGTGACCGCGCGGCTTAGGGATTTTTTCAAAAAAAGTTGTTCAGACGTCGAGGGCTAATTCTGTTTCGATGATAAAAACCCATCTGTTTCCACTGAAAAACCTTTCAGGGGATTGTTTGCAACAGTTTGGTACCATTTTTGAGTGAATTGCAGAACGTGAGATTTTTGATGAAATTGTGACCGCGCGGCTTAGGGATTTTTTCAAAATAAGTTGTAAAGACCTTGCGGGATAATTCTGTTTCGATGGTAAAAACCCATCTGTTTCCACCGAAAAACCTTTCAGGGGATCGTTTGCAACAGTTTGGCACCATTTTTGAGTGAATTGCAGAACGTGAGATTTTTGATGAAATTGTGACCGCGCGGCTTAGGGATTTTTTCAAAAAAAGTTGTTCAGACGTCGAGGGCTAATTCTGTTTCGATGATAAAAACCCATCTGTTTCCACTGAAAAACCTTTCAGGGGATCGTTTGCAACAGTTTGGCACCATTTTTGAGTGAATTGCAGAACGTCAGATTTTTGCTGAAATTGTGACCGCGCGGCTTAGGGATTTTTTCAAAAAAAGTTGTAAAGACCTTGCGGGATAATTCTGTTTCGATGGTAAAAACCCATCTGTTTCCACTGAAATACCTTTCAGGCGATCGTTTGCAACAGTTTGGCACCATTTTTGAGTGAATTGCAGAACGTGAGATTTTTGATGAAATTATGACCGCGCGGCTTAGGGATTTTTTTGAAAAAATGTTGTTCAGACGTCGAGGGCTAATTCTGTTTCGATGATAAAAACCCATCTGTTTCCACCGAAAAACCTTTCAGGGGATCGTTTGCAACAGTTTGGCACCATTTCTGAGTGAATTGCAGGACGTGAGATTTTTGCTGGAATTGTGACCGCGCGGCTTAGGGATTTTTTCAAAAAATGTTGTTTAGACTTTGCGGGATAATTCTGTTTCAATGACAAAAACCCATCTGTTTCCACCGAAAAACCTTTCAGTGGATCGTTTGCAACAGTTTGGCACCATTTTTGAGTGAATTGCAGAACGTGAGATTTTTGCTGGAATTGTGACCGCGCGGCTTAGGGATTTTTTCAAAAAAAGTTGTAAAGACCTTGCGGGATAATTCTGTTTCGATGATAAAAACCCATCTGTTTCCACTGAAAAACCTTTCAGGGGATCGTTTGCAACAGTTTGGCACCATTTTTGAGTGAATTGCAGAACGTGAGATTTTTGCTGAAATTGTGACCGCGCGGCTTAGGGATTTTTTCAAAAAATGTTGTTCAGACGTCGAGGGCTAATTCTGTTTCGATGATAAAAACCCATCTGTTTCCACCGAAAAACCTTTCAGGGGATCGTTTGCAACAGTTTGGCACCATTTTTGAGTGAATTGCAGAACGTCAGATTTTTGCTGAAATTGTGACCGCGCGGCTTAGGGATTTTTTCAAAAAATGTTGTTCAGACCTTGCGGGATAATTCTGTTTCGATGATAAAAACCCATCTGTTTCCACCGAAAAACCTTTCAGGGGATCGTTTGCAACAGTTTGGCACCATTTTGAGTGAATTGCAGAACGTGAGATTTTTGCTGAAATTGTGACCGCGCGGCTTAGGGATTTTTTCAAAAAATGTTGTTTAGACTTTGCGGGATAATTCTGTTTCAATGACAAAAACCCATCTCTTTCCACCGAAAAACCTTTCAGGGGATCGTTTGCAACAGTTTGGCACCATTTTTGAGTGAATTGCAGAACGTCAGATTTTTGCTGAAATTGTGACCGCGCGGCTTAGGGATTTTTTCAAAAAATGTTGTTCAGACGTCGAGGGCTAATTCTGTTTCGATGATAAAAACCCATCTGTTTCCACTGAAAAACCTTTCAGGCGATCGTTTGCAACAGTTTGGCACCATTTTTGAGTGAATTGCAGAACGTGAGATTTTTGATGAAATTGTGACTGCGCGGCTTAGGGATTTTTTCAAAAAATGTTGTTCAGACGTCGAGGGCTAATTCTGTTTCGATGATAAAAACCCATCTGTTTCCACCGAAAAACCTTTCAGGGGATCGTTTGCAACAGTTTGGCGCCATTTTTGAGTGAATTGCAGAACGTGAGATTTTTGATGAAATTGTGACCGCGCGGCTTAGGGATTTTTTCAAAAAAAGTTGTAAAGACCTTGCGGGATAATTCTGTTTCGATGGTAAAAACCCATCTGTTTCCACCGAAAAACCTTTCAGGGGATCGTTTGCAACAGTTTGGCACCATTTTTGAGTGAATTGCAGAACGTCAGATTTTTGCTGGAATTGTGACCGCGGGGCTTAGGGATTTTTTCAAAAAATGTTGTTTAGACCTTGCGGGATAATTCTGTTTCGATGACAAAAACCCATCTCTTTCCACCGAAAAACCTTTCAGGGGATCGTTTGCAACAGTTTGGCACCATTTTTGAGTGAATTGCAGAACGTGAGATTTTTGCTGGAATTGTGACCGCGCGGCTTAGGGATTTTTTCAAAAAAAGTTGTAAAGACCTTGCGGGATAATTCTGTTTCGATGATAAAAACCCATCTGTTTCCACCGAAAAACCTTTCAGGGGATCGTTTGCAACAGTTTGGCACCATTTCTGAGTGAATTGCAGAACGTGAGATTTTTGATGAAATTGTGACCGCGCGGCTTAGGGATTTTTTCAAAAAAAGTTTTTCAGAAGTCGAGGGCTAATTCTGTTTCGATGATAAAAACCCATCTGTTTCCACTGAAAAACCTTTCAGGCGATCGTTTGCAACAGTTTGGCACCATTTTTGAGTGAATTGCAGAACGTGAGATTTTTGATGAAATTGTGATCGCGCGGCTTAGGGATTTTTTCAAAAAAAGTTGTTCAGACGTCGAGGGCTAATTCTGTTTCGATGATAAAAACCCATCTGTTTCCACCGAAAAACCTTTCAGGGGATCGTTTGCAACAGTTTGGCACCATTTCTGAGTGAATTGCAGAACGTGATATTTTTGATGAAATTGTGACCGCGCGGCTTAGGGATTTTTTCAAAAAAAGTTGTAAAGACCTTGCGGGATAATTCTGTTTCGATGATAAAAACCCATCTGTTTCCACCGAAAAACCTTTCAGGGGATCGTTTGCAACAGTTTGGCACCATTTTTGAGTGAATTGCAGAACGTGAGATTTTTGCTGAAATTGTGACCGCGCGGCTTAGGGATTTTTTCAAAAAAAGTTGTTCAGACGTCGAGGGCTAATTCTGTTTCGATGATAAAAACCCATCTGTTTCCACTGAAAAACCTTTCAGGCGATCGTTTGCAACAGTTTGGCACCATTTTTGAGTGAATTGCAGAACGTGAGATTTTTGCTGGAATTGTGACCGCGCGGCTTAGGGATTTTTCAAAAAAAGTTGTAAAGACCTTGCGGGATAATTCTGTTTCGATGATAAAAACCCATCTTTTTCCACCGAAAAACCTTTCAGGGGATTGTTTGCAACAGTTTGGCACCATTTTTGAGTGAATTGCAGAACGTGAGATTTTTGCTGAAATTGTGACCGCGCGGCTTAGGGATTTTTTCAAAAAAAGTTGTTCAGACGTCGAGGGCTAATTCTGTTTCGATGATAAAAACCCATCTGTTTCCACTGAAAAACCTTTCAGGGGATCGTTTGCAACAGTTTGGCACCATTTTTGAGTGAATTGCAGAACGTGAGATTTTTGATGAAATTGTGACCGCGCGGCTTAGGGATTTTTTCAAAAAAAGTTGTTCAGACGTCGAGGGCTAATTTTGTTTCGATGATAAAAACCCATCTATTTCCACCGAAAAACCTTTCAGGGGATCGTTTGCAACAGTTTGGCACCATTTCTGAGTGAATTGCAGAACGTCAGATTTTTGCTGGAATTGTGACCGCGCGGCTTAGGGATTTTTTCAAAAAAAGTTGTAAAGACCTTGCGGGATAATTCTGTTTCGATGATAAAAACCCATCTGTTTCCACCGAAAAACCTTTCAGGGGATCGTTTGCAACAGTTTGGCACCATTTCTGAGTGAATTGCAGAACGTCAGATTTTTGCTGAAATTGTGACCGCGCGGCTTAGGGATTTTTTCAAAATATGTTGTTCAGACCTTGCGGGATAATTCTGTTTCGATGATAAAAACCCATCTGTTTCCACCGAAAAACCTTTCAGGGGATCGTTTGCAACAGTTTGGCACCATTTTTGAGTGAATTGCAGAACGTGAGATTTTTGCTGGAATTGTGACCGCGCGGCTTAGGGATTTTTTCAAAAAAAGTTGTAAAGACCTTGCGGGATAATTCTGTTTCGATGATAAAAACCCATCTGTTTCCACCGAAAAACCTTTCAGGGGATCGTTTGCAACAGTTTGGCACCATTTCTGAGTGAATTGCAGAACGTCAGATTTTTGCTGAAATTGTGACCGCGCGGCTTAGGGATTTTTTCAAAAAATGTTGTTTAGACTTTGCGGGATAATTCTGTTTCGATGATAAAAACCCATCTGTTTCCACCGAAAAACCTTTCAGGGGATCGTTTGCAACAGTTTGGCACCATTTTTGAGTGAATTGCAGAACGTCAGATTTTTGCTGAAATTGTGACCGCGCGGCTTAAGGATTTTTTCAAAAAAAGTTGTTCAGACCTTGCGGGATAATTCTGTTTCGATGATAAAAACCCATCTGTTTCCACCGAAAAACCTTTCAGGGGATCGTTTGCAACAGTTTGGCACCATTTTTGGGTGAATTGCAGAACGTCAGATTTTTGCTGAAATTGTGACCGCGCGGCTTAGGGATTTTTTCAAAAAAAGTTGTAAAGACCTTGCGGGATAATTCTGTTTCGATGATAAAAACCCATCTGTTTCCACCGAAAAACCTTTCAGGGGATCGTTTGCAACAGTTTGGCACCATTTTTGAGTGAATTGCAGAACGTCAGATTTTTGATGAAATTGTGACCGCGCGGCTTAGGGATTTTTTCAAAAAAAGTTGTTCAGACGTCGAGGGCTAATTCTGTTTCGATGATAAAAACCCATCTGTTTCCACTGAAAAACCTTTCAGGCGATCGTTTGCAACAGTTTGGCACCATTTTTGAGTGAATTGCAGAACGTGAGATTTTTGATGAAATTGTGACCGCGCGGCTTAGGGATTTTTTCAAAAAATGTTGTTTAGACTTTGCGGGATAATTCTGTTTCAATGACAAAAACCCATCTCTTTCCACCGAAAAACCTTTCAGGGGATCATTTGCAACAGTTTGGCACCATTTTTGAGTGAATTGCAGAACGTCAGATTTTTGCTGAAATTGTGACCGCGCGGCTTAGGGATTTTTTCAAAATAAGTTGTAAAGACCTTGCGGGATAATTCTGTTTCGATGATAAAAACCCATCTGTTTCCACCGAAAAACCTTTCAGGGGATCATTTGCAACAGTTTGGCACCATTTTTGAGTGAATTGCAGAACGTGAGATTTTTGCTGAAATTGTGACCGCGCGGGTTAGGGATTTTTTCAAAAAAAGTTGTTCAGACGTCGAGGGCTAATTCTGTTTCGATGATAAAAACCCATCTGTTTCCACTGAAAAACCTTTCAGGCGATCGTTTGCAACAGTTTGGAACCATTTTTGAGTGAATTGCAGAACGTGAGATTTTTGATGAAATTGTGACCGCGCGGCTTAGGGATTTTTTCAAAAAAAGTTGTTCAGACGTCTAGGGCTAATTCTGTTTCGATGATAAAAACCCATCTGTTTCCACCGAAAAACCTTTCAGGGGATCGTTTGCAACAGTTTGGCACCATTTTTGAGTGAATTGCAGAACGTGAGATTTTTGATGAAATTGTGACCGCGCGGCTTAGGGATTTTTTCAAAAAAAGTTGTTCAGACGTCGAGGGCTAATTCTGTTTCGATGATAAAAACCCATCTGTTTCCACCGAAAAACCTTTCAGGGGATCGTTTGCAACAGTTTGGCACCATTTTTGAGTGAATTGCAGAACGTGAGATTTTTGCTGGAATTGTGACCGCGCGGCTTAGGGATTTTTTCAAAAAATGTTGTTTAGACTTTGTGGGATAATTCTGTTTCAATGACAAAAACCCATCTCTTTCCACCGAAAAACCTTTCAGGGGGTCGTTTGCAACAGTTTGGCACCATTTTTGAGTGAATTGCAGAACGTGAGATTTTTGATGAAATTGTGACCGCGCGGCTTAGGGATTTTTTCAAAAAATGTTGTTCAGACGTCGAGGGCTAATTCTGTTTTGATGATAAAAACCCATCTGTTTCCACTGAAAAACCTTTCAGGCGATCGTTTGCAACAGTTTGGCACCATTTTTGAGTGAATTGCAGAACGTGAGATTTTTGATGAAATTGTGACCGCGCGGCTTAGGGATTTTTTCAAAAAATGTTGTTCAGACGTCGAGGGCAAATTCTGTTTCGATGATAAAAACCCATCTGTTTCCACCGAAAAACCTTTCAGGGGATCGTTTGCAACAGTTTGGCACCATTTCTGAGTGAATTGCAGAACGTCAGATTTTTGCTGAAATTGTGACCGCGCGGCTTAGGGATTTTTTCAAAAAAAGTTGTAAAGACCTTGCGGGATAATTCTGTTTCGATGATAAAAACCCATCTGTTTCCACCGAAAAACCTTTCAGGGGATCGTTTGCAACAGTTTGGCACCATTTCTGAGTGAATTGCAGAACGTCAGATTTTTGCTGAAATTGTGACCGCGCGGCTTAGGGATTTTTTCAAAAAATGTTGTTTAGACTTTGCGGGATAATTCTGTTTCAATGACAAAAACCCATCTCTTTCCACCGAAAAACCTTTCAGGGGATCGTTTGCAACAGTTTGGCACCATTTTTGAGTGAATTGCAGAACGTGAGATTTTTGCTGAAATTGTGACCGCGCGGCTTAGGGATTTTTTCAAAAAAAGTTGTTCAGACGTCGAGGGCTAATTCTGTTTCGATGATAAAAACCCATCTGTTTCCACTGAAAAACCTTTCAGGCGATCGTTTGCAGCAGTTTGGCACCATTTTTGAGTGAATTGCAGAACGTGAGATTTTTGATGAAATTGTGACCGCACGGCTTAGGGGTTTTTTCAAAAAAAGTTGTTCAGACGTCTAGGGCTAATTCTGTTTCGATGATAAAAACCCATCTGTTTCCACCGAAAAACCTTTCAGGGGATCGTTTGCAACAGTTTGGCACCATTTTTGAGTGAATTGCAGAACGTGAGATTTTTGATGAAATTGTGACCGCGCGGCTTAGGGATTTTTTCAAAAAAAGTTGTAAAGACCTTGTGGGATAATTCTGTTTCGATGGTAAAAACCCATCTGTTTCCACCGAAAAACCTTTCAGGGGATCGTTTGCAACAGTTTGGCACCATTTTTGAGTGAATTGCAGAACATGAGATTTTTGGTGAAATTGTGACCGCGCGGCTTAGGGATTTTTTCAAAAAATGTTGTTTAGACTTTGTGGGATAATTCTGTTTCAATGACAAAAACCCATCTCTTTCCACCGAAAAACCTTTCAGGGGATCGTTTGCAACAGTTTGGCACCATTTTTGAGTGAATTGCAGAACGTGAGATTTTTGATGAAATTGTGACCGCACGGCTTAGGGATTTTTTCAAAAAAAGTTGTTCAGACGTCTAGGGCTAATTCTGTTTCGATGATAAAAACCCATCTGTTTCCACCGAAAAACCTTTCAGGGGATCGTTTGCAACAGTTTGGCACCATTTTTGAGTGAATTGCAGAACGTGAGATTTTTGATGAAATTGTGACCGCGCGGCTTAGGGATTTTTTCAAAAAAAGTTGTAAAGACCTTGTGGGATAATTCTGTTTCGATGGTAAAAACCCATCTGTTTCCACCGAAAAACCTTTCAGGGGATCGTTTGCAACAGTTTGGCACCATTTTTGAGTGAATTGCAGAACATGAGATTTTTGGTGAAATTGTGACCGCGCGGCTTAGGGATTTTTTCAAAAAATGTTGTTTAGACTTTGTGGGATAATTCTGTTTCAATGACAAAAACCCATCTCTTTCCACCGAAAAACCTTTCAGGGGATCGTTTGCAACAGTTTGGCACCATTTTTGAGTGAATTGCAGAACGTGAGATTTTTGCTGGAATTGTGACCGCGCGGCTTAGGGATTTTTTCAAAAAAAGTTGTAAAGACCTTGCGGGATAATTCTGTTTCGATGATAAAAACCCATCTGTTTCCACCGAAAAACCTTTCAGGGGATCGTTTGCAACAGTTTGGCACCATTTCTGAGTGAATTGCAGAACGTCAGATTTTTGCTGAAATTGTGACCGCGCGGCTTAGGGATTTTTTCAAAAAATGTTGTTTAGACTTTGCGGGATAATTCTGTTTCGATGATAAAAACCCATCTGTTTCCACCGAAAAACCTTTCAGGGGATCGTTTGCAACAGTTTGGCACCATTTTTGAGTGAATTGCAGAACGTCAGATTTTTGCTGAAATTGTGACCGCGCGGCTTAAGGATTTTTTCAAAAAAAGTTGTTCAGACCTTGCGGGATAATTCTGTTTCGATGATAAAAACCCATCTGTTTCCACCGAAAAACCTTTCAGGGGATCGTTTGCAACAGTTTGGCACCATTTTTGGGTGAATTGCAGAACGTCAGATTTTTGCTGAAATTGTGACCGCGCGGCTTAGGGATTTTTTCAAAAAAAGTTGTAAAGACCTTGCGGGATAATTCTGTTTCGATGATAAAAACCCATCTGTTTCCACCGAAAAACCTTTCAGGGGATCGTTTGCAACAGTTTGGCACCATTTTTGAGTGAATTGCAGAACGTCAGATTTTTGATGAAATTGTGACCGCGCGGCTTAGGGATTTTTTCAAAAAAAGTTGTTCAGACGTCGAGGGCTAATTCTGTTTCGATGATAAAAACCCATCTGTTTCCACTGAAAAACCTTTCAGGCGATCGTTTGCAACAGTTTGGCACCATTTTTGAGTGAATTGCAGAACGTGAGATTTTTGATGAAATTGTGACCGCGCGGCTTAGGGATTTTTTCAAAAAATGTTGTTTAGACTTTGCGGGATAATTCTGTTTCAATGACAAAAACCCATCTCTTTCCACCGAAAAACCTTTCAGGGGATCATTTGCAACAGTTTGGCACCATTTTTGAGTGAATTGCAGAACGTCAGATTTTTGCTGAAATTGTGACCGCGCGGCTTAGGGATTTTTTCAAAATAAGTTGTAAAGACCTTGCGGGATAATTCTGTTTCGATGATAAAAACCCATCTGTTTCCACCGAAAAACCTTTCAGGGGATCATTTGCAACAGTTTGGCACCATTTTTGAGTGAATTGCAGAACGTGAGATTTTTGCTGAAATTGTGACCGCGCGGGTTAGGGATTTTTTCAAAAAAAGTTGTTCAGACGTCGAGGGCTAATTCTGTTTCGATGATAAAAACCCATCTGTTTCCACTGAAAAACCTTTCAGGCGATCGTTTGCAACAGTTTGGAACCATTTTTGAGTGAATTGCAGAACGTGAGATTTTTGATGAAATTGTGACCGCGCGGCTTAGGGATTTTTTCAAAAAAAGTTGTTCAGACGTCTAGGGCTAATTCTGTTTCGATGATAAAAACCCATCTGTTTCCACCGAAAAACCTTTCAGGGGATCGTTTGCAACAGTTTGGCACCATTTTTGAGTGAATTGCAGAACGTGAGATTTTTGATGAAATTGTGACCGCGCGGCTTAGGGATTTTTTCAAAAAAAGTTGTTCAGACGTCGAGGGCTAATTCTGTTTCGATGATAAAAACCCATCTGTTTCCACCGAAAAACCTTTCAGGGGATCGTTTGCAACAGTTTGGCACCATTTTTGAGTGAATTGCAGAACGTGAGATTTTTGCTGGAATTGTGACCGCGCGGCTTAGGGATTTTTTCAAAAAATGTTGTTTAGACTTTGTGGGATAATTCTGTTTCAATGACAAAAACCCATCTCTTTCCACCGAAAAACCTTTCAGGGGGTCGTTTGCAACAGTTTGGCACCATTTTTGAGTGAATTGCAGAACGTGAGATTTTTGATGAAATTGTGACCGCGCGGCTTAGGGATTTTTTCAAAAAATGTTGTTCAGACGTCGAGGGCTAATTCTGTTTTGATGATAAAAACCCATCTGTTTCCACTGAAAAACCTTTCAGGCGATCGTTTGCAACAGTTTGGCACCATTTTTGAGTGAATTGCAGAACGTGAGATTTTTGATGAAATTGTGACCGCGCGGCTTAGGGATTTTTTCAAAAAATGTTGTAAAGACCTTGCGGGATAATTCTGTTTCGATGATAAAAACCCATCTGTTTCCACCGAAAAACCTTTCAGGGGATCGTTTGCAACAGTTTGGCACCATTTCTGAGTGAATTGCAGAACGTCAGATTTTTGCTGAAATTGTGACCGCGCGGCTTAGGGATTTTTTCAAAAAATGTTGTTTAGACTTTGCGGGATAATTCTGTTTCAATGACAAAAACCCATCTCTTTCCACCGAAAAACCTTTCAGGGGATCGTTTGCAACAGTTTGGCACCATTTTTGAGTGAATTGCAGAACGTGAGATTTTTGCTGAAATTGTGACCGCGCGGCTTAGGGATTTTTTCAAAAAAAGTTGTTCAGACGTCGAGGGCTAATTCTGTTTCGATGATAAAAACCCATCTGTTTCCACTGAAAAACCTTTCAGGCGATCGTTTGCAGCAGTTTGGCACCATTTTTGAGTGAATTGCAGAACGTGAGATTTTTGATGAAATTGTGACCGCACGGCTTAGGGGTTTTTTCAAAAAAAGTTGTTCAGACGTCTAGGGCTAATTCTGTTTCGATGATAAAAACCCATCTGTTTCCACCGAAAAACCTTTCAGGGGATCGTTTGCAACAGTTTGGCACCATTTTTGAGTGAATTGCAGAACGTGAGATTTTTGATGAAATTGTGACCGCGCGGCTTAGGGATTTTTTCAAAAAAAGTTGTAAAGACCTTGTGGGATAATTCTGTTTCGATGGTAAAAACCCATCTGTTTCCACCGAAAAACCTTTCAGGGGATCGTTTGCAACAGTTTGGCACCATTTTTGAGTGAATTGCAGAACATGAGATTTTTGGTGAAATTGTGACCGCGCGGCTTAGGGATTTTTTCAAAAAATGTTGTTTAGACTTTGTGGGATAATTCTGTTTCAATGACAAAAACCCATCTCTTTCCACCGAAAAACCTTTCAGGGGATCGTTTGCAACAGTTTGGCACCATTTTTGAGTGAATTGCAGAACGTGAGATTTTTGATGAAATTGTGACCGCACGGCTTAGGGATTTTTTCAAAAAAAGTTGTTCAGACGTCTAGGGCTAATTCTGTTTCGATGATAAAAACCCATCTGTTTCCACCGAAAAACCTTTCAGGGGATCGTTTGCAACAGTTTGGCACCATTTTTGAGTGAATTGCAGAACGTGAGATTTTTGATGAAATTGTGACCGCGCGGCTTAGGGATTTTTTCAAAAAAAGTTGTAAAGACCTTGCGGGATAATTCTGTTTCGATGATAAAAACCCATCTGTTTCCACCGAAA
Source organism: Podarcis bocagei (assembly GCF_964188305.1). Classification (NCBI taxonomy): domain Eukaryota; kingdom Metazoa; phylum Chordata; class Lepidosauria; order Squamata; family Lacertidae; genus Podarcis; species Podarcis bocagei. The sequence continues at coordinate 99,959 of NW_027670245.1, read as the reverse complement.
AACCTTTCAGGGGATCGTTTGCAACAGTTTGGCACCATTTCTGAGTGAATTGCAGAACGTCAGATTTTTGCTGAAATTGTGACCGCGCGGCTTAGGGATTTTTTCAAAAAAAGTTGTAAAGACCTTGCGGGATAATTCTGTTTCGATGATAAAAACCCATCTGTTTCCACCGAAAAACCTTTCAGGGGATCGTTTGCAACAGTTTGGCACCATTTCTGAGTGAATTGCAGAACGTCAGATTTTTGCTGAAATTGTGACCGCGCGGCTTAGGGATTTTTTCAAAAAATGTTGTTTAGACTTTGCGGGATAATTCTGTTTCAATGACAAAAACCCATCTCTTTCCACCGAAAAACCTTTCAGGGGATCGTTTGCAACAGTTTGGCACCATTTTTGAGTGAATTGCAGAACGTGAGATTTTTGCTGAAATTGTGACCGCGCGGCTTAGGGATTTTTTCAAAAAAAGTTGTTCAGACGTCGAGGGCTAATTCTGTTTCGATGATAAAAACCCATCTGTTTCCACTGAAAAACCTTTCAGGCGATCGTTTGCAGCAGTTTGGCACCATTTTTGAGTGAATTGCAGAACGTGAGATTTTTGATGAAATTGTGACCGCACGGCTTAGGGGTTTTTTCAAAAAAAGTTGTTCAGACGTCTAGGGCTAATTCTGTTTCGATGATAAAAACCCATCTGTTTCCACCGAAAAACCTTTCAGGGGATCGTTTGCAACAGTTTGGCACCATTTTTGAGTGAATTGCAGAACGTGAGATTTTTGATGAAATTGTGACCGCGCGGCTTAGGGATTTTTTCAAAAAAAGTTGTAAAGACCTTGTGGGATAATTCTGTTTCGATGGTAAAAACCCATCTGTTTCCACCGAAAAACCTTTCAGGGGATCGTTTGCAACAGTTTGGCACCATTTTTGAGTGAATTGCAGAACATGAGATTTTTGGTGAAATTGTGACCGCGCGGCTTAGGGATTTTTTCAAAAAATGTTGTTTAGACTTTGTGGGATAATTCTGTTTCAATGACAAAAACCCATCTCTTTCCACCGAAAAACCTTTCAGGGGATCGTTTGCAACAGTTTGGCACCATTTTTGAGTGAATTGCAGAACGTGAGATTTTTGATGAAATTGTGACCGCACGGCTTAGGGATTTTTTCAAAAAAAGTTGTTCAGACGTCTAGGGCTAATTCTGTTTCGATGATAAAAACCCATCTGTTTCCACCGAAAAACCTTTCAGGGGATCGTTTGCAACAGTTTGGCACCATTTTTGAGTGAATTGCAGAACGTGAGATTTTTGATGAAATTGTGACCGCGCGGCTTAGGGATTTTTTCAAAAAAAGTTGTAAAGACCTTGTGGGATAATTCTGTTTCGATGGTAAAAACCCATCTGTTTCCACCGAAAAACCTTTCAGGGGATCGTTTGCAACAGTTTGGCACCATTTTTGAGTGAATTGCAGAACATGAGATTTTTGGTGAAATTGTGACCGCGCGGCTTAGGGATTTTTTCAAAAAATGTTGTTTAGACTTTGTGGGATAATTCTGTTTCAATGACAAAAACCCATCTCTTTCCACCGAAAAACCTTTCAGGGGATCGTTTGCAACAGTTTGGCACCATTTTTGAGTGAATTGCAGAACGTGAGATTTTTGATGAAATTGTGACCGCGCGGCTTAGGGATTTTTTCAAAAAATGTTGTTCAGACGTCGAGGGCCAATTCTGTTTCGATGATAAAAACCCATCTGTTTCCACCGAAAAACCTTTCAGGGGATCGTTTGCAACAGTTTGGCACCATTTTTGAGTGAATTGCAGAACGTGAGATTTTTGATGAAATTGTGACCGCGCGGCTTAGGGATTTTTTCAAAAAAAGTTGTTCAGACGTCGAGGGCTAATTCTGTTTCGATGATAAAAACCCATCTGTTTCCACCGAAAAACCTTTCAGGGGATCGTTTGCAACAGTTTGGCACCATTTTTGAGTGAATTGCAGAACGTGAGATTTTTGATGAAATTGTGACCGCTTAGGGATTTTTTCAAAAAAAGTTGTAAAGACCTTGCGGGATAATTCTGTTTCGATGGTAAAACCCCATCTGTTTCCACCGAAAAACCTTTCAGGGGATCGTTTGCAACAGTTTGGCACCATTTTTGAGTGAATTGCAGAACGTGAGATTTTTGCTGGAATTGTGACCGCGCGGCTTAGGGATTTTTTCAAAAAATGTTGTTCAGACGTCGAGGGCTAATTCTGTTTCGATGATAAAAACCCATCTGTTTCCACCGAAAAACCTTTCAGGAGATCGTTTGCAACAGTTTGGCACCTTTTCTGAGTGAATTGCAGAACGTCAGATTTTTGCTGAAATTGTGACCGCGCAGCTTAGGAATTTTTTCAAAAAATGTTGTTTAGACTTTGTGGGATAATTCTGTTTCAATGACAAAAACCCATCTCTTTCCACCGAAAAACCGTTCAGGGGATCGTTTGCAACAGTTTGGCACCATTTTTGAGTGAATTGCAGAACGTCAGATTTTTGCTGAAATTGTGACCGCGCGGGTTAGGGATTTTTTCAAAAAAAGTTGTTCAGACGTCGAGGGCTAATTCTGTTTCGATGATAAAAACCCATCTGTTTCCACTGAAAAACCTTTCAGGGGATCGTTTGCAACAGTTTGGCACCATTTTTGAGTGAATTGCAGAACGTGAGATTTTTGATGAAATTGTGACCGCGCGGCTTAGGGATTTTTTCAAAAAAAGTTGTTCAGACGTCGAGGGCTAATTCTGTTTCGATGATAAAAACCCATCTGTTTCCACCGAAAAACCTTTCAGGGGATCGTTTGCAACAGTTTGGCATCATTTTTGAGTGAATTGCAGAACGTGAGATTTTTGATGAAATTGTGACCGCGCGGCTTAGGGATTTTTTCAAAAAAAGTTGTAAAGACCTTGTGGGATAATTCTGTTTCGATGGTAAAACCCCATCTGTTTCCACCGAAAAACCTTTCAGGGGATCGTTTGCAACAGTTTGGCACCATTTTTGAGTGAATTGCAGAACGTGAGATTTTTGCTGGAATTGTGACCGCGCGGCTTAGGGATTTTTTCAAAAAATGTTGTTTAGACTTTGCGGGATAATTCTGTTTCAATGACAAAAACCCATCTGTTTCCACCGAAAAACCTTTCAGGGGATCGTTTGCAACAGTTTGGCACCATTTTTGAGTGAATTGCAGAACGTGAGATTTTTGCTGAAATTGTGACCGCGCGGGTTAGGGATTTTTTCAAAAAAAGTTGTTCAGACGTCGAGGGCTAATTCTGTTTCGATGATAAAAACCCATCTGTTTCCACCGAAAAACCTTTCAGGGGATCGTTTGCAACAGTTTGGCACCATTTTTGAGTGAATTGCAGAACGTGAGATGTTTGCTGGAATTGTGACCGCGCGGCTTAGGGATTTTTTCAAAAAAAGTTGTAAAGACCATGCGGGATAATTCTGTTTCGATGATAAAACCCATCTGTTTCCACCGAAAAACCTTTCAGGAGATCGTTTGCAACAGTTTGGCACCATTTCTGAGTGAATTGCAGAACGTCAGATTTTTGCTGAAATTGTGACCGCGCAGCTTAGGGATTTTTTCAAAAAATGTTGTTTAGACTTTGTGGGATAATTCTGTTTCAATGACAAAAACCCATCTCTTTCCACCGAAAAACCTTTCAGGGGATCGTTTGCAACAGTTTGGCACCATTTTTGAGTGAATTGCAGAACGTCAGATTTTTGCTGAAATTGTGACCGCGCGGGTTAGGGATTTTTTCAAAAAAAGTTGTTCAGACGTCGAGGGCTAATTCTGTTTCGATGATAAAAACCCATCTGTTTCCACTGAAAAACCTTTCAGGCGATCGTTTGCAACAGTTTGGCACCATTTTTGAGTGAATTGCAGAACGTGAGATTTTTGATGAAATTGTGACCGCTTAGGGATTTTTTCAAAAAAAGTTGTAAAGACCTTGCGGGATAATTCTGTTTCGATGGTAAAACCCCATCTGTTTCCACCGAAAAACCTTTCAGGGGATCGTTTGCAACAGTTTGGCACCATTTTTGAGTGAATTGCAGAACGTGAGATTTTTGCTGGAATTGTGACCGCGCGGCTTAGGGATTTTTTCAAAAAATGTTGTTCAGACGTCGAGGGCTAATTCTGTTTCGATGATAAAAACCCATCTGTTTCCACCGAAAAACCTTTCAGGAGATCGTTTGCAACAGTTTGGCACCATTTCTGAGTGAATTGCAGAACGTCAGATTTTTGCTGAAATTGTGACCGCGCAGCTTAGGAATTTTTTCAAAAAATGTTGTTTAGACTTTGTGGGATAATTCTGTTTCAATGACAAAAACCCATCTCTTTCCACCGAAAAACCTTTCAGGGGATCGTTTGCAACAGTTTGGCACCATTTTTGAGTGAATTGCAGAACGTCAGATTTTTGCTGAAATTGTGACCGCGCGGGTTAGGGATTTTTTCAAAAAAAGTTGTTCAGACGTCGAGGGCTAATTCTGTTTCGATGATAAAAACCCATCTGTTTCCACTGAAAAACCTTTCAGGGGATCGTTTGCAACAGTTTGGCACCATTTTTGAGTGAATTGCAGAACGTGAGATTTTTGATGAAATTGTGACCGCGCGGCTTAGGGATTTTTTCAAAAAAAGTTGTTCAGACGTCGAGGGCTAATTCTGTTTCGATGATAAAAACCCATCTGTTTCCACCGAAAAACCTTTCAGGGGATCGTTTGCAACAGTTTGGCACCATTTTTGAGTGAATTGCAGAACGTGAGATTTTTGATGAAATTGTGACCGCGCGGCTTAGGGATTTTTTCAAAAAAAGTTGTAAAGACCTTGTGGGATAATTCTGTTTCGATGGTAAAACCCCATCTGTTTCCACCGAAAAACCTTTCAGGGGATCGTTTGCAACAGTTTGGCACCATTTTTGAGTGAATTGCAGAACGTGAGATTTTTGCTGGAATTGTGACCGCTTAGGGATTTTTTCAAAAAAAGTTGTAAAGACCTTGCGGGATAATTCTGTTTCGATGGTAAAACCCCATCTGTTTCCACCGAAAAACCTTTCAGGGGATCGTTTGCAACAGTTTGGCACCATTTTTGAGTGAATTGCAGAACGTCAGATTTTTGCTGGAATTGTGACCGCGCGGCTTAGGGATTTTTTCAAAAAATGTTGTTCAGACGTCGAGGGCTAATTCTGTTTCGATGATAAAAACCCATCTGTTTCCACCGAAAAACCTTTCAGGAGATCGTTTGCAACAGTTTGGCACCATTTCTGAGTGAATTGCAGAACGTCAGATTTTTGCTGAAATTGTGACCGCGCAGCTTAGGAATTTTTTCAAAAAATGTTGTTTAGACTTTGTGGGATAATTCTGTTTCAATGACAAAAACCCATCTCTTTCCACCGAAAAACCTTTCAGGGGATCGTTTGCAACAGTTTGGCACCATTTTTGAGTGAATTGCAGAACGTCAGATTTTTGCTGAAATTGTGACCGCGCGGGTTAGGGATTTTTTCAAAAAAAGTTGTTCAGACGTCGAGGGCTAATTCTGTTTCGATGATAAAAACCCATCTGTTTCCACTGAAAAACCTTTCAGGGGATCGTTTGCAACAGTTTGGCACCATTTCTGAGTGAATTGCAGAACGTCAGATTTTTGCTGAAATTGTGACCGCGCGGGTTAGGGATTTTTTCAAAAAAAGTTGTAAAGACCTTGCGGGATAATTCTGTTTCGATGATAAAAACCCATCTGTTTCCACTGAAAAACCTTTCAGGGGATCGTTTGCAACAGTTTGGCACCATTTTTGAGTGAATTGCAGAACGTGAGATTTTTGATGAAATTGTGACCGCGCGGCTTAGGGATTTTTTCAAAAAAAGTTGTAAAGACCTTGTGGGATAATTCTGTTTCGATGGTAAAACCCCATCTGTTTCCACCGAAAAACCTTTCAGGGGATCGTTTGCAACAGTTTGGCACCATTTTTGAGTGAATTGCAGAACGTGAGATTTTTGCTGGAATTGTGACCGCGCGGCTTAGGGATTTTTTCAAAAAATGTTGTTTAGACTTTGCGGGATAATTCTGTTTCAATGACAAAAACCCATCTGTTTCCACCGAAAAACCTTTCAGGGGATCGTTTGCAACAGTTTGGCACCATTTTTGAGTGAATTGCAGAACGTGAGATTTTTGCTGAAATTGTGACCGCGCGGGTTAGGGATTTTTTCAAAAAAAGTTGTTCAGACGTCGAGGGCTAATTCTGTTTTGATGATAAAAACCCATCTGTTTCCACTGAAAAACCTTTCAGGCGATCGTTTGCAACAGTTTGGCACCATTTTTGAGTGAATTGCAGAACGTGAGATTTTTGATGAAATTGTGACCGCGCGGCTTAGGGATTTTTTCAAAAAATGTTGTTCAGACGTCGAGGGCTAATTCTGTTTCGATGATAAAAACCCATCTGTTTCCACCGAAAAACCTTTCAGGGGATCGTTTGCAACAGTTTGGCACCATTTCTGAGTGAATTGCAGAACGTCAGATTTTTGCTGAAATTGTGACCGCGCGGCTTAGGGATTTTTTCAAAAAAAGTTGTAAAGACCTTGCGGGATAATTCTGTTTCGATGATAAAAACCCATCTGTTTCCACCGAAAAACCTTTCAGGGGATCGTTTGCAACAGTTTGGCACCATTTCTGAGTGAATTGCAGAACGTGAGATTTTTGCTGAAATTGTGACCGCGCGGCTTAGGGATTTTTTCAAAAAAAGTTGTTCAGACGTCGAGGGCTAATTCTGTTTCGATGATAAAAACCCATCTGTTTCCACTGAAAAACCTTTCAGGCGATTGTTTGCAACAGTTTGGCACCATTTTTGAGTGAATTGCAGAACGTGAGATTTTTGATGAAATTGTGACCGCGCGGCTTAGGGATTTTTTCAAAAAAAGTTGTTCAGACGTCGAGGGCTAATTCTGTTTCGATGATAAAAACCCATCTGTTTCCACTGAAAAACCTTTCAGGGGATTGTTTGCAACAGTTTGGTACCATTTTTGAGTGAATTGCAGAACGTGAGATTTTTGATGAAATTGTGACCGCGCGGCTTAGGGATTTTTTCAAAATAAGTTGTAAAGACCTTGCGGGATAATTCTGTTTCGATGGTAAAAACCCATCTGTTTCCACCGAAAAACCTTTCAGGGGATCGTTTGCAACAGTTTGGCACCATTTTTGAGTGAATTGCAGAACGTGAGATTTTTGATGAAATTGTGACCGCGCGGCTTAGGGATTTTTTCAAAAAAAGTTGTTCAGACGTCGAGGGCTAATTCTGTTTCGATGATAAAAACCCATCTGTTTCCACTGAAAAACCTTTCAGGGGATCGTTTGCAACAGTTTGGCACCATTTTTGAGTGAATTGCAGAACGTCAGATTTTTGCTGAAATTGTGACCGCGCGGCTTAGGGATTTTTTCAAAAAAAGTTGTAAAGACCTTGCGGGATAATTCTGTTTCGATGGTAAAAACCCATCTGTTTCCACTGAAAAACCTTTCAGGCGATCGTTTGCAACAGTTTGGCACCATTTTTGAGTGAATTGCAGAACGTGAGATTTTTGATGAAATTATGACCGCGCGGCTTAGGGATTTTTTTGAAAAAATGTTGTTCAGACGTCGAGGGCTAATTCTGTTTCGATGATAAAAACCCATCTGTTTCCACCGAAAAACCTTTCAGGGGATCGTTTGCAACAGTTTGGCACCATTTCTGAGTGAATTGCAGGACGTGAGATTTTTGCTGGAATTGTGACCGCGCGGCTTAGGGATTTTTTCAAAAAATGTTGTTTAGACTTTGCGGGATAATTCTGTTTCAATGACAAAAACCCATCTCTTTCCACCGAAAAACCTTTCAGGGGATCGTTTGCAACAGTTTGGCACCATTTTTGAGTGAATTGCAGAACGTCAGATTTTTGCTGAAATTGTGACCGCGCGGCTTAGGGATTTTTTCAAAAAAAGTTGTAAAGACCTTGCGGGATAATTCTGTTTCGATGATAAAAACCCATCTGTTTCCACTGAAAAACCTTTCAGGGGATCGTTTGCAACAGTTTGGCACCATTTTTGAGTGAATTGCAGAACGTGAGATTTTTGCTGAAATTGTGACCGCGCGGCTTAGGGATTTTTTCAAAAAAAGTTGTTCAGACGTCGAGGGCTAATTCTGTTTCGATGATAAAAACCCATCTGTTTCCACTGAAAAACCTTTCAGGCGATCGTTTGCAACAGTTTGGCACCATTTTTGAGTGAATTGCAGAACGTGAGATTTTTGTTGGAATTGTGACCGCGCGGCTTAGGGATTTTTTCAAAAAAAGTTGTTCAGACGTCGAGGGCTAATTCTGTTTCGATGATAAAAACCCATCTGTTTCCACCGAAAAACCTTTCAGGGGATCGTTTGCAACAGTTTGGCACCATTTCTGAGTGAATTGCAGAACGTCAGATTTTTGCTGGAATTGTGACCGCGCGGCTTAGGGATTTTTTCAAAATATGTTGTTCAGACCTTGCGGGATAATTCTGTTTCGATGATAAAAACCCATCTGTTTCCACCGAAAAACCTTTCAGGGGATCGTTTGCAACAGTTTGGCACCATTTTTGAGTGAATTGCAGAACGTGAGATTTTTGCTGAAATTGTGACCGTGCGGCTTAGGGATTTTTTCAAAAAAAGTTGTTCAGACCTTGCGGGATAATTCTGTTTCGATGATAAAAACCCATCTGTTTCCACCGAAAAACCTTTCAGGGGATCGTTTGCAACAGTTTGGCACCATTTCTGAGTGAATTGCAGAACGTCAGATTTTTGCTGAAATTGTGACCGCGCGGCTTAGGGATTTTTTCAAAAAATGTTGTTTAGACTTTGCGGGATAATTCTGTTTCAATGACAAAAACCCATCTCTTTCCACCGAAAAACCTTTCAGGGGATCGTTTGCAACAGTTTGGCACCATTTTTGAGTGAATTGCAGAACGTCAGATTTTTGCTGAAATTGTGACCGCGCGGCTTAGGGATTTTTTCAAAAAATATTGTTTAGACCTTGCGGGATAATTCTGTTTCGATGATAAAAACCCATCTGTTTCCACCGAAAAACCTTTCAGGGGATCGTTTGCAACAGTTTGGCACCATTTTTGAGTGAATTGCAGAACGTCAGATTTTTGATGAAATTGTGACCGTGCGGCTTAGGGATTTTTTCAAAAAATGTTGTTTAGACTTTGCGGGATAATTCTGTTTCGATGATAAAAACCCATCTGTTTCCACCGAAAAACCTTTCAGGGGATCGTTTGCAACAGTTTGGCACCATTTCTGAGTGAATTGCAGAACGTCAGATTTTTGCTGGAATTGTGACCGCGCGGCTTAGGGATTTTTTCAAAATATGTTGTTCAGACCTTGCGGGATAATTCTGTTTCGATGATAAAAACCCATCTGTTTCCACCGAAAAACCTTTCAGGGGATCGTTTGCAACAGTTTGGCACCATTTTTGAGTGAATTGCAGAACGTGAGATTTTTGCTGAAATTGTGACCGTGCGGCTTAGGGATTTTTTCAAAAAAAGTTGTTCAGACCTTGCGGGATAATTCTGTTTCGATGATAAAAACCCATCTGTTTCCACCGAAAAACCTTTCAGGGGATCGTTTGCAACAGTTTGGCACCATTTCTGAGTGAATTGCAGAACGTCAGATTTTTGCTGAAATTGTGACCGCGCGGCTTAGGGATTTTTTTTTAAAAAATGTTGTTTAGACTTTGCGGGATAATTCTGTTTCAATGACAAAAACCCATCTCTTTCCACCGAAAAACCTTTCAGGGGATTGTTTGCAACAGTTTGGCACCATTTTTGAGTGAATTGCAGAACGTCAGATTTTTGCTGAAATTGTGACCGCGCGGCTTAGGGATTTTTTCAAAAAATGTTGTTCAGACCTTGCGGGATAATTCTGTTTCGATGATAAAAACCCATCTGTTTCCACAAAAAAACCTTTCAGGGGATCGTTTGCAACAGTTTGGCACCATTTTGAGTGAATTGCAGAACGTCAGATTTTTGATGAAATTGTGACCGTGCGGCTTAGGGATTTTTTCAAAAAATGTTGTTTAGACTTTGCGGGATAATTCTATTTCAATGACAAAAACCCATCTCTTTCCACCGAAAAACCTTTCAGGGGATCGTTTGCAACAGTTTGGCACCATTTCTGAGTGAATTGCAGAACGTCAGATTTTTGCTGAAATTGTGACCGCGCGGCTTAGGGATTTTTTCAAAAAATGTTGTTTAGACTTTGCGGGATAATTCTGTTACAATGACAAAAACCCATCTCTTTCCACCGAAAAACCTTTCAGGGGATCGTTTGCAACAGTTTGGCACCATTTTTGAGTGAATTGCAGAACGTCAGATTTTTGCTGAAATTGTTTCCGCGCGGCTTAGGGATTTTTTCAAAAAATGTTGTTCAGACCTTGCGGGATAATTCTGTTTCGATGATAAAAACCCATCTGTTTCCACCGAAAAACCTTTCAGGGGATCGTTTGCAACAGTTTGGCACCATTTTGAGTGAATTGCAGAACGTGAGATTTTTGCTGAAATTGTGACCGCGCGGCTTAGGGATTTTTTCAAAAAATGTTGTTTAGACTTTGCGGGATAATTCTGTTTCAATGACAAAAACCCATCTCTTTCCACCGAAAAACCTTTCAGGGGATCGTTTGCAACAGTTTGGCACCATTTTTGAGTGAATTGCAGAACGTGAGATTTTTGCTGAAATTGTGACCGCGCGGCTTAGGGATTTTTTCAAAAAAAGTTGTAAAGACGTTGAGGGCTATTTCTGTTTCCGATGATAAAAACCCATCTGATTCCACCGAAAAACTTTTCAGGGGATCGTTTGCAACAGTTTAGCACCATTTTTGACTGAATTTCAGAACGTCAGATTTTTGCTGAAATTGTGACCGCGCGGCTTAGGGATTTTTTCAAAAAAAGTTGTTCAGACGTTGAGGGCTAATTCTGTTTCCGATGATAAAAACCTTTCTGTTTCCACCCAAAAACCTTTCAGGGGATCGTTTGTAACAGTTTGCCAACATTTTTGAGTGAATTGCAGAATGTCAGATTTTTGCTGAAATTGTGACCGCGGGGCTTAGGGATTTTTTTCAAAAGAAGTTGTTCAGACGTCGAGGGCTAATTCTGTTTCCCATGATAAAAACCTATCTGATTCCACCGAAAAACTTTTCAGGGGATCGTTTACAACAGTTTAGCACCATTTTTGAGGGAATTTCAGAACTTCAGATTTTTGCTGAAATTGTGACCGCGCGGCTTAGGGATTTTTTTCAAAAAAAGTTGTTCAGACGTCGAGGGCTAATTCTGTTTCCGAAGATAAAAACCCATCTCTTTCCACCAAAAAACCTTTCAGGGTATCGTTTGCAACAGTTTGCCAACATTTTTCAGTGAAATTCAGAATGTCAGATTTTTGCTGAAATTGTGACCGCGCGGATTAGGGATTTTTTCAAAAAAAGTTGTTCAGACGTCGAGGGCTAATTCTGTTACCGATGAGAAAAACCCATCTGTTTCCACCGAAAAACCTTTCAGGGGATCTTTTGTAACAGTTTGCCAACATTTCTGAGTGAATTGCAGAATGTCAGATTTTTGCTGAAATTGTGACCGCGCGGCTTAGGAATTTTTTCAAAAAACGTTGTTTAGACATCGAGGGCTAATTCTGTTTCCAATGATAAAAACCCATCTGATTCCACCGAAAAACTTTTCAGGGGATCGTTTGCAACAGTTTAGCAACATTTTTGAGTGAATTTCAGAACGTCAGATTTTTGCTGAAATTGTGACCGTGCGGCTTAGGGATTTTTTCAAAAAAAGTTGTTCAGACGTCGAGGGCTAATTCTGTTTCCCATGATAAAAACGTATCTGTTTCCACCAAAAAATCTTTTAGGGTATCGTTTGCAACAGTTTGCCAACATTTTGAGTGAATTTCAGAACGTCAGATTTTTGCTGAAATTGTGACCGTGCGGCTTAGGGATTTTTTCAAAAAAAGTTGTTCAGACGTTGAGGGCTATTTCTGTTTCCGATGATAAAAACACATCTGATTCCACCAAAAAACTTTTCAGGGGATCGTTTGCAACAGTTTAGCACCATTTTTGAGTGAATTTCAGAACGTCAGATTTTTGCTGAAATTGTGACCGCGCGGCTTAGGGATTTTTTCAAAAAAAGTTGTTCAGACGTTGAGGGCTAATTCTGTTTCCGATGATAAAAACCTTTCTGTTTCCACCAAAAAACCTTTCAGGGGATCGTTTGTAACATTTTGCCATCATTTTTCAGTGAAATTCAGAACGTCACATTTTTGCTGAAATTGTGACCGCGCGGCTTAGGGATTTTTTCAAAAAATGTTGTTCAGACGTCGAGGGCTAATTCTGTTTCCAATGATAAAAAGCCATCTGTTTTCACTGAAAAACATTTCAGGGGATCGTTTGAAACAGTTTAGCACCAATTTTGAGTGAATTTCAGAACGTCAGATTTTTGCTGAAATTGTGACCGCGCGGCTTAGGGATTTTTTCAAAAAAAGTTGTTCAGACGTCGAGGGCTAATTCTGTTTCCGATGATAAAAACCCATCTGTTTTCACCGAAAAACATTTCAGGGGATCGTTTGCAACAGTTTGGCAGCATTTTTGAGTGAATTGCAGAACGTCAGATTTTTGCTGAAATTGTGACCGCGCGGCTTATGGATTTTTTCAAAAAAAGTTGTTCAGACGTTGAGGGCTAATTCTGTTTCCGATGATAAAAACCTATCTGTTTCCACCAAAAAACCTTTCAGGGGATCGTTTGTAACAGTTTGCCAACATTTTTGAGTGAATTGCAGAATGTCAGATTTTTGCTGAAATTGTGATCGCGCGGCTTAGGGATTTTTTCAAAAAAAGTTGTTCAGACGTCGAGGGCTAATTCTGTTTCCGATGATAAAAACCTATCTGACTCCACCGAAAAACTTTTCAGGGGATCGTTTGCAACAGTTTAGCACCATTTTTGAGTGAATTTCAGAACGTCAGATTTTTGCTGAAATTGTGACCGCGCGGCTCAGGGATTTTTTCAAAAAAAGTTGTTCAGACGTAGAGTTTTAATTCTGTTTCCGATGATAAAAACCCATCTGATTCCACCGAAAAACTTTTCAGGGGATCGTTTGCAACAGTTTAGCACCATTTTTGAGTGAATTTCAGAACGTCAGATTATTGCTGAAATTGTGACCGCGCGGCTTAGGGATTTTTTCAAAAAAAGTTGTTCAGACGTCGAGGGCTAATTCTGTTTCCGATGATAAAAACCCATCTGTTTTCACCAAAAAACCTTTCAGGGGATCGTTTATAACAGTTTGCCAACATTTTCGAGGGAATTGCAGAATGTCAGATTTTTGCTGAAATTGTGACCGCGCGGCTTAGGAATTTTTTCAAAAAAAGTTGTTCAGACATCGAGGGCTAATTCTGTTTCCGATGATAAAAACCCATCTGATTCCACCAAAAAACCTTTCAGGTGATCGTTTTTAACAGTTTGCCAACATTTTTGAGTGAATTTCAGAACGTCAGATTTTTGCTGAAATTGTGACCGCGCGGCTTAGGGATTTTTTTTCAAAAAAAGTTGTTCAGACGTCGAGGGCTAATTCTGTTTCCCATGATAAAAACCTATCTGATTCCACCGAAAAACTTTTCAGGGGATCGTTTGCAACAGTTTAGCACCATTTTTGAGGGAATTTCAGAACTTCAGATTTTTGCTGAAATTGTGACCGCGCGGCTTAGGGATTTTTTTCAAAAAAAGTTGTTCAGACGTCGAGGGCTAATTCTGTTTCCGAAGATAAAAACCCATCTGTTTTCATCAAAAAACCTTTCAGGTGATCGTTTGTAACAGTTTGCCAACATTTTTGAGTCAATTTCAGAATGTAAGATTTTTGCTGAAATTGTGACCGCGCGGCTTAGGGATTTTTTTCAAAAAAAGTTGTTCAGACGTCGAGGGCTAATTCTGTTTCTGATGAGAAAAACCGATCTGATTCCATCGAAAAACATTTCAGGGGATCGTTTGCAACAGTTTAGCAACATTTTTGAGTGAATTTCAGAACGTCAGATTTTTGCTGAAATTGTGACCGCGCGGCTTAGGGATTTTTTCAAAAAAAGTTATTCAGACGTCGAGGGCTAATTCTGTTTCCCATGATAAAAACCTATCTGTTTCCACCAAAAAACCTTTCAGGGTATCGTTTGCAACAGTTTGCCAACATTTTTCAGTGAAATTCAGAATGTCAGATTTTTGCTGAAATTGTGACCGCGCGGATTAGGGATTTTTTCAAAAAAAGTTGTTCAGACGTCGAGGGCTAATTCTGTTACCGATGAAAAAACCCATCTGTTTTCACCAAAAAACCTTTCAGGGGATCTTTTGTAACAGTTTGCCAACATTTCTGAGTGAATTGCAGAATGTCAGATTTTTGCTGAAATTGTGACCGCGCGGCTTAGGAATTTTTTCAAAAAACGTTGTTTAGACATCGAGGGCTAATTCTGTTTCCAATGATAAAAACCCATCTGATTCCACCGAAAAACTTTTCAGGGGATCGTTTGCAACAGTTTAGAAACATTTTTTAGTGAATTTCAGAACGTCAGATTTTTGCTGAAATTGTGACCGCGCGGCTTAGGGATTTTTACAAAAAAAGTTGTTCAGACGTCGAGGGCTAATTCTGTTTCCCATGATAAAAACGTATCTGTTTCCACCAAAAAATCTTTTAGGGTATCGTTTGCAACAGTTTGCCAACATTTTGAGTGAATTTCAGAACGTCAGATTTTTGCTGAAATTGTGACCGTGCGGCTTAGGGATTTTTTCAAAAAAAGTTGTTCAGACGTTGAGGGCTATTTCTGTTTCCGATGATAAAAACACATCTGATTCCACCAAAAAACTTTTCAGGGGATCGTTTGCAACAGTTTAGCACCATTTTTGAGTGAATTTCAGAACGTCAGATTTTTGCTGAAATTGTGACCGCGCGGCTTAGGGATTTTTTCAAAAAAAGTTGTTCAGACGTTGAGGACTAATTCTGTTTCCGATGATAAAAACCTTTCTGTTTCCACCAAAAAACCTTTCAGGGGATCGTTTGTAACATTTTGCCATCATTTTTCAGTGAAATTCAGAACGTCACATTTTTGCTGAAATTGTGACCGCGCGGCTTAGGGATTTTTTCAAAAAATGTTGTTCAGACGTCGAGGGCTAATTCTGTTTCCAATGATAAAAAGCCATCTGTTTTCACTGAAAAACATTTCAGGGGATCGTTTGAAACAGTTTAGCACCAATTTTGAGTGAATTGCAGAACGTCAGATTTTTGCTGAAATTGTGACCGCGCGGCTTAGGGATTTTTTCAAAAAAAGTTGTTCAGACGTCGAGGGCTAATTCTGTTTCCGATGATAAAAACCCATCTGTTTTCACCGAAAAACATTTCAGGGGATCGTTTGCAACAGTTTGGCAGCATTTTTGAGTGAATTGCAGAACGTCAGATTTTTGCTGAAATTGTGACCGCGCGGCTTAGCGATTTTTTCAAAAAAAGTTGTTCAGACGTTGAGGGCTAATTCTGTTTCCGATGATAAAAACCTATCTGTTTCCACCAAAAAACCTTTCAGGGGATCGTTTGTAACAGTTTGCCAACATTTTTGAGTGAATTGCAGAATGTCAGATTTTTGCTGAAATTGGGATCGCGCGGCTTAGGGATTTTTTCAAAAAAAGTTGTTCAGACGTCGAGGGCTAATTCTGTTTCCGATGATAAAAACCTATCTGACTCCACCAAAAAACTTTTCAGGGGATCGTTTGCAACAGTTTAGCACCATTTTTGAGTGAATTTCAGAACGTCAGATTTTTGCTGAAATTGTGACCGCGCGGCTTAGGGATTTTTTCAAAAAAAGTTGTTCAGACGTAGAGTTTTAATTCTGTTTCCGATGATAAAAACCCATCTGATTCCACCGAAAAACTTTTCAGGGGATCGTTTGCAACAGTTTAGCACCATTTTTGAGTGAATTTCAGAACGTCAGATTTTTGCTGAAATTGTGACCGTGCGGCTTAGGGATTTTTTCAAAAAAAGTTGTTCAGACGTAGAGGGCTAATTCTGTTTCCCATGATAAAAACGTATCTGTTTCCATCAAAAAACCTTTTAGGGTATCGTTTGCAACAGTTTGCCAACATTTTTGAGTCAATTTCAGAACGTCAGATTTTTGCTGAAATTGTGACCGCGCGGCTTAGGGATTTTTTTCAAAAAAAGTTGTTCAGACGTCGAGGGCTAATTCTGTTTCCGAAGATAAAAACCCATCTGTTTTCACCAAAAAACCTTTCAGGTGATCGTTTGCAACAGTTTGCCAACATTTTTCAGTGAAATTCAGAACGTCAGATTTTTGCTGAAATTGTGACCGCGCGGATTAGGGATTTTTTCAAAAAAAGTTGTTCAGACGTCGAGGGCTAATTCTGTTTCCGATGATAAAAACCCATCTGTTTTCACCAAAAAACCTTTCAGGGGATCGTTTGTAACAGTTTGCCAACATTTTCGAGGGAATTGCAGAATGTCAGATTTTTGCTGAAATTGTGACCGCGCGGCTTAGGAATTTTTTCAAAAAAAGTTGTTCAGACATCGAGGGCTAATTCTGTTTCCGATGATAAAAACCCATCTGATTCCACCGAAAAACATTTCAGGGGATCGTTTGTAACAGTTTGCCAATATTTTGAAGTGAAATTCAGAACGTCAGATTTTTGCTGAAATTGTGACCGCGCGGCTTAGGGATTTTTTCAAAAAAAGTTGTTCAGACGTCGAGGGCTAATTCTGTTTCCCATGATAAAAACGTATCTGTTTCCACCAAAAAACCTTTTAGGGTATCGTTTGCAACAGTTTGCCAACATTTTTGAGTCAATTTCAGAATGACAGATTTTTGCTGAAATTGTGACCGCGCGGCTTAGGGATTTTTTTTCAAAAAAAGTTGTTCAGACATCGAGGGCTAATTCTGTTTCTGATGATAAAAACCGATCTGATTCCACCGAAAAACATTTCAGGGGATCGTTTGCAACAGTATAGCACCATTTTTGAGTGAATTTCAGAACGTCAGATTTTTGCTGAAATTGTGACCGCGCGGCTTAGGGATTTTTTTCAAAAAAAGTTGTTCAGACGTCGAGGGCTAATTCTGTTTCCCATGATAAAAACCTATCTGATTCCACCGAAAAACTATTCAGGGGATCGTTTGCAACAGTTTAGCACCATTTTTGAGGGAATTTCAGAACTTCAGATTTTTGCTGAAATTGTGACCGCGCGGCTTAGGGATTTTTTTCAAAAAAAGTTGTTCAGACGTCGAGGGCTAATTCTGTTTCCGATGATAAAAACCCATCTGTTTTCACCGAAAAACATTTCAGGGGATCGTTTGCAACAGTTTGGCAGCATTTTTGAGTGAATTGCAGAACGTCAGATTTTTGCTGAAATTGTGACCGCGCGGCTTAGCGATTTTTTCAAAAAAAGTTGTTCAGACGTTGAGGGCTAATTCTGTTTCCGATGATAAAAACCTATCTGTTTCCACCAAAAAACCTTTCAGGGGATCGTTTGTAACAGTTTGCCAACATTTTTGAGTGAATTGCAGAATGTCAGATTTTTGCTGAAATTGTGATCGCGCGGCTTAGGGATTTTTTCAAAAAAAGTTGTTCAGACGTCGAGGGCTAATTCTGTTTCCGATGATAAAAACCTATCTGACTCCACCGAAAAACTTTTCAGGGGATCGTTTGCAACAGTTTAGCACCATTTTTGAGTGAATTTCAGAACGTCAGATTTTTGCTGAAATTGTGACCGCGCGGCTTAGGGATTTTTTCAAAAAAAGTTGTTCAGACGTAGAGTTTTAATTCTGTTTCCGATGATAAAAACCCATCTGATTCCACCGAAAAACTTTTCAGGGGATCGTTTGCAACAGTTTAGCACCATTTTTGAGTGAATTTCAGAACGTCAGATTTTTGCTGAAATTGTGACCGTGCGGCTTAGGGATTTTTTCAAAAAAAGTTGTTCAGACGTAGAGGGCTAATTCTGTTTCCCATGATAAAAACGTATCTGTTTCCATCAAAAAACCTTTTAGGGTATCGTTTGCAACAGTTTGCCAACATTTTTGAGTCAATTTCAGAACGTCAGATTTTTGCTGAAATTGTGACCGCGCGGCTTAGGGATTTTTTTCAAAAAAAGTTGTTCAGACGTCGAGGGCTAATTCTGTTTCCGAAGATAAAAACCCATCTGTTTTCACCAAAAAACCTTTCAGGTGATCGTTTGCAACAGTTTGCCAACATTTTTCAGTGAAATTCAGAACGTCAGATTTTTGCTGAAATTGTGACCGCGCGGAATAGGGATTTTTTCAAAAAAAGTTGTTCAGACGTCGAGGGCTAATTCTGTTTCCGATGATAAAAACCCATCTGTTTTCACCAAAAAACCTTTCAGGGGATCGTTTGTAACAGTTTGCCAACATTTTCGAGGGAATTGCAGAATGTCAGATTTTTGCTGAAATTGTGACCGCGCGGCTTAGGAATTTTTTCAAAAAAAGTTGTTCAGACATCGAGGGCTAATTCTGTTTCCGATGATAAAAACCCATCTGATTCCACCGAAAAACATTTCAGGGGATCGTTTGTAACAGTTTGCCAATATTTTGAAGTGAAATTCAGAACGTCAGATTTTTGCTGAAATTGTGACCGCGCGGCTTAGGGATTTTTTCAAAAAAAGTTGTTCAGACGTCGAGGGCTAATTCTGTTTCCGATGATAAAAACCCATCTGTTTTCACCAAAAAACCTTTTAGGGTATCGTTTGCAACAGTTTGCCAACATTTTTGAGTCAATTTCAGAATGACAGATTTTTGCTGAAATTGTGACCGCGCGGCTTAGGGATTTTTTTCAAAAAAAGTTGTTCAGACGTCGAGGGCTAATTCTGTTTCCGAAGATAAAAACCCATCTGTTTTCACCAAAAAACCTTTCAGGTGATCGTTTGTAACAGTTTGCCAACATTTTTGAGTCAATTTCAGAATGTAAGATTTTTGCTGAAATTGTGACCGCGCGGCTTAGGGATTTTTTTCAAAAAAAGTTGTTCAGACGTCGAGGGCTAATTCTGTTTCTGATGAGAAAAACCGATCTGATTCCATCGAAAAACATTTCAGGGGATCGTTTGCAACAGTATAGCACCATTTTTGAGTGAATTTCAGAACGTCAGATTTTTGCTGAAATTGTGACCGCGCGGCTTAGGGATTTTTTCAAAAAAAGTTATTCAGACGTCGAGGGCTAATTCTGTTTCCCATGATAAAAACCTATCTGTTTCCACCAAAAAACCTTTCAGGGTATCGCTTGCAACAGTTTGCCAACATTTTTCAGTGAAATTCAGAATGTCAGATTTTTGCTGAAATTGTGACCGCGCGGATTAGGGATTTTTTCAAAAAAAGTTGTTCAGACGTCGAGGGCTAATTCTGTTACCGATGAAAAAACCCATCTGTTTCCACCGAAAAACCTTTCAGGGGATCTTTTGTAACAGTTTGCCAACTTTTCTGAGTGAATTGCAGAATGTCAGATTTTTGCTGAAATTGTGACCGCGCGGCTTAGGAATTTTTTCAAAAAACGTTGTTTAGACATCGAGGGCTAATTCTGTTTCCAATGATAAAAACCCATCTGATTCCACCGAAAAACTTTTCAGGGGATCGTTTGCAACAGTTTAGAAACATTTTTTAGTGAATTTCAGAACGTCAGATTTTTGCTGAAATTGTGACCGCGCGGCTTAGGGATTTTTACAAAAAAAGTTGTTCAGACGTCGAGGGCTATTTCTGTTTCCGATGATAAAAACACATCTGATTCCACCAAAAAACTTTTCAGGGGATCGTTTGCAACAGTTTAGCACCATTTTTGAGTGAATTTCAGAACGTCAGATTTTTGCTGAAATTGTGACCGCGCGGCTTAGGGATTTTTTCAAAAAATGTTGTTCAGACGTCGAGGGCTAATTCTGTTTCCAATGATAAAAAGCCATCTGTTTTCACTGAAAAACATTTCAGGGGATCGTTTGAAACAGTTTAGCACCAATTTTGAGTGAATTGCAGAACGTCAGATTTTTGCTGAAATTGTGACCGCGCGGCTTAGGGATTTTTTCAAAAAAAGTTGTTCAGACGTCGAGGGCTAATTCTGTTTCCGATGATAAAAACCCATCTGTTTTCACCGAAAAACATTTCAGGGGATCGTTTGCAACAGTTTGGCAGCATTTTTGAGTGAATTGCAGAACGTCAGATTTTTGCTGAAATTGTGACCGCGCGGCTTAGCGATTTTTTCAAAAAAAGTTGTTCAGACGTTGAGGGCTAATTCTGTTTCCGATGATAAAAACCTATCTGTTTCCACCAAAAAACCTTTCAGGGGATCGTTTGTAACAGTTTGCCAACATTTTTGAGTGAATTGCAGAATGTCAGATTTTTGCTGAAATTGTGATCGCGCGGCTTAGGGATTTTTTCAAAAAAAGTTGTTCAGACGTCGAGGGCTAATTCTGTTTCCGATGATAAAAACCTATCTGACTCCACCGAAAAACTTTTCAGGGGATCGTTTACAACAGTTTAGCACCATTTTTGAGTGAATTTCAGAACGTCAGATTTTTGCTGAAATTGTGACCGCGCGGCTTAGGGATTTTTTCAAAAAAAGTTGTTCAGACGTAGAGTTTTAATTCTGTTTCCGATGATAAAAACCCATCTGATTCCACCGAAAAACTTTTCAGGGGATCGTTTGCAACAGTTTAGCACCATTTTTGAGTGAATTTCAGAACGTCAGATTTTTGCTGAAATTGTGACCGTGCGGCTTAGGGATTTTTTCAAAAAAAGTTGTTCAGACGTCGAGGGCTAATTCTGTTTCCGATGATAAAAACCCATCTGTTTTCACCGAAAAACATTTCAGGGGATCGTTTGCAACAGTTTGGCAGCATTTTTGAGTGAATTGCAGAACGTCAGATTTTTGCTGAAATTGTGACCGCGCGGCTTAGCGATTTTTTCAAAAAAAGTTGTTCAGACGTTGAGGGCTAATTCTGTTTCCGATGATAAAAACCTATCTGTTTCCACCAAAAAACCTTTCAGGGGATCGTTTGTAACAGTTTGCCAACATTTTTGAGTGAATTGCAGAATGTCAGATTTTTGCTGAAATTGTGATCGCGCGGCTTAGGGATTTTTTCAAAAAAAGTTGTTCAGACGTCGAGGGCTAATTCTGTTTCCGATGATAAAAACCTATCTGACTCCACCGAAAAACTTTTCAGGGGATCGTTTGCAACAGTTTGCCAACATTTTTGAGTCAATTTCAGAACGTCAGATTTTTGCTGAAATTGTGACCGCGCGGCTTAGGGATTTTTTTCAAAAAAAGTTGTTCAGACGTCGAGGGCTAATTCTGTTTCCGAAGATAAAAACCCATCTGTTTTCACCAAAAAACCTTTCAGGTGATCGTTTGCAACAGTTTGCCAACATTTTTCAGTGAAATTCAGAACGTCAGATTTTTGCTGAAATTGTGACCGCGCGGAATAGGGATTTTTTCAAAAAAAGTTGTTCAGACGTCGAGGGCTAATTCTGTTTCCGATGATAAAAACCCATCTGTTTTCACCAAAAAACCTTTCAGGGGATCGTTTGTAACAGTTTGCCAACATTTTCGAGGGAATTGCAGAATGTCAGATTTTTGCTGAAATTGTGACCGCGCGGCTTAGGAATTTTTTCAAAAAAAGTTGTTCAGACATCGAGGGCTAATTCTGTTTCCGATGATAAAAACCCATCTGATTCCACCGAAAAACATTTCAGGGGATCGTTTGTAACAGTTTGCCAATATTTTGAAGTGAAATTCAGAACGTCAGATTTTTGCTGAAATTGTGACCGCGCGGCTTAGGGATTTTTTCAAAAAAAGTTGTTCAGACGTCGAGGGCTAATTCTGTTTCCGATGATAAAAACCCATCTGTTTTCACCAAAAAACCTTTTAGGGTATCGTTTGCAACAGTTTGCCAACATTTTTGAGTCAATTTCAGAATGACAGATTTTTGCTGAAATTGTGACCGCGCGGCTTAGGGATTTTTTTCAAAAAAAGTTGTTCAGACGTCGAGGGCTAATTCTGTTTCCGAAGATAAAAACCCATCTGTTTTCACCAAAAAACCTTTCAGGTGATCGTTTGTAACAGTTTGCCAACATTTTTGAGTCAATTTCAGAATGTAAGATTTTTGCTGAAATTGTGACCGCGCGGCTTAGGGATTTTTTTCAAAAAAAGTTGTTCAGACGTCGAGGGCTAATTCTGTTTCTGATGAGAAAAACCGATCTGATTCCATCGAAAAACATTTCAGGGGATCGTTTGCAACAGTATAGCACCATTTTTGAGTGAATTTCAGAACGTCAGATTTTTGCTGAAATTGTGACCGCGCGGCTTAGGGATTTTTTCAAAAAAAGTTATTCAGACGTCGAGGGCTAATTCTGTTTCCCATGATAAAAACCTATCTGTTTCCACCAAAAAACCTTTCAGGGTATCGCTTGCAACAGTTTGCCAACATTTTTCAGTGAAATTCAGAATGTCAGATTTTTGCTGAAATTGTGACCGCGCGGATTAGGGATTTTTTCAAAAAAAGTTGTTCAGACGTCGAGGGCTAATTCTGTTACCGATGAAAAAACCCATCTGTTTCCACCGAAAAACCTTTCAGGGGATCTTTTGTAACAGTTTGCCAACTTTTCTGAGTGAATTGCAGAATGTCAGATTTTTGCTGAAATTGTGACCGCGCGGCTTAGGAATTTTTTCAAAAAACGTTGTTTAGACATCGAGGGCTAATTCTGTTTCCAATGATAAAAACCCATCTGATTCCACCGAAAAACTTTTCAGGGGATCGTTTGCAACAGTTTAGAAACATTTTTTAGTGAATTTCAGAACGTCAGATTTTTGCTGAAATTGTGACCGCGCGGCTTAGGGATTTTTACAAAAAAAGTTGTTCAGACGTCGAGGGCTATTTCTGTTTCCGATGATAAAAACACATCTGATTCCACCAAAAAACTTTTCAGGGGATCGTTTGCAACAGTTTAGCACCATTTTTGAGTGAATTTCAGAACGTCAGATTTTTGCTGAAATTGTGACCGCGCGGCTTAGGGATTTTTTCAAAAAATGTTGTTCAGACGTCGAGGGCTAATTCTGTTTCCAATGATAAAAAGCCATCTGTTTTCACTGAAAAACATTTCAGGGGATCGTTTGAAACAGTTTAGCACCAATTTTGAGTGAATTGCAGAACGTCAGATTTTTGCTGAAATTGTGACCGCGCGGCTTAGGGATTTTTTCAAAAAAAGTTGTTCAGACGTCGAGGGCTAATTCTGTTTCCGATGATAAAAACCCATCTGTTTTCACCGAAAAACATTTCAGGGGATCGTTTGCAACAGTTTGGCAGCATTTTTGAGTGAATTGCAGAACGTCAGATTTTTGCTGAAATTGTGACCGCGCGGCTTAGCGATTTTTTCAAAAAAAGTTGTTCAGACGTTGAGGGCTAATTCTGTTTCCGATGATAAAAACCTATCTGTTTCCACCAAAAAACCTTTCAGGGGATCGTTTGTAACAGTTTGCCAACATTTTTGAGTGAATTGCAGAATGTCAGATTTTTGCTGAAATTGTGATCGCGCGGCTTAGGGATTTTTTCAAAAAAAGTTGTTCAGACGTCGAGGGCTAATTCTGTTTCCGATGATAAAAACCTATCTGACTCCACCGAAAAACTTTTCAGGGGATCGTTTACAACAGTTTAGCACCATTTTTGAGTGAATTTCAGAACGTCAGATTTTTGCTGAAATTGTGACCGCGCGGCTTAGGGATTTTTTCAAAAAAAGTTGTTCAGACGTAGAGTTTTAATTCTGTTTCCGATGATAAAAACCCATCTGATTCCACCGAAAAACTTTTCAGGGGATCGTTTGCAACAGTTTAGCACCATTTTTGAGTGAATTTCAGAACGTCAGATTTTTGCTGAAATTGTGACCGTGCGGCTTAGGGATTTTTTCAAAAAAAGTTGTTCAGACGTCGAGGGCTAATTCTGTTTCCGATGATAAAAACCCATCTGTTTTCACCGAAAAACATTTCAGGGGATCGTTTGCAACAGTTTGGCAGCATTTTTGAGTGAATTGCAGAACGTCAGATTTTTGCTGAAATTGTGACCGCGCGGCTTAGCGATTTTTTCAAAAAAAGTTGTTCAGACGTTGAGGGCTAATTCTGTTTCCGATGATAAAAACCTATCTGTTTCCACCAAAAAACCTTTCAGGGGATCGTTTGTAACAGTTTGCCAACATTTTTGAGTGAATTGCAGAATGTCAGATTTTTGCTGAAATTGTGATCGCGCGGCTTAGGGATTTTTTCAAAAAAAGTTGTTCAGACGTCGAGGGCTAATTCTGTTTCCGATGATAAAAACCTATCTGACTCCACCGAAAAACTTTTCAGGGGATCGTTTGCAACAGTTTAGCACCATTTTTGAGTGAATTTCAGAACGTCAGATTTTTGCTGAAATTGTGACCGCGCGGCTTAGGGATTTTTTCAAAAAAAGTTGTTCAGACGTAGAGTTTTAATTCTGTTTCCGATGATAAAAACCCATCTGATTCCACCGAAAAACTTTTCAGGGGATCGTTTGCAACAGTTTAGCACCATTTTTGAGTGAATTTCAGAACGTCAGATTTTTGCTGAAATTGTGACCGTGCGGCTTAGGGATTTTTTCAAAAAAAGTTGTTCAGACGTAGAGGGCTAATTCTGTTTCCCATGATAAAAACGTATCTGTTTCCATCAAAAAACCTTTTAGGGTATCGTTTGCAACAGTTTGCCAACATTTTTGAGTCAATTTCAGAACGTCAGATTTTTGCTGAAATTGTGACCGCGCGGCTTAGGGATTTTTTTCAAAAAAAGTTGTTCAGACGTCGAGGGCTAATTCTGTTTCCGAAGATAAAAACCCATCTGTTTTCACCAAAAAACCTTTCAGGTGATCGTTTGCAACAGTTTGCCAACATTTTTCAGTGAAATTCAGAACGTCAGATTTTTGCTGAAATTGTGACCGCGCGGATTAGGGATTTTTTCAAAAAAAGTTGTTCAGACGTCGAGGGCTAATTCTGTTTCCGATGATAAAAACCCATCTGTTTTCACCAAAAAACCTTTCAGGGGATCGTTTGTAACAGTTTGCCAACATTTTCGAGGGAATTGCAGAATGTCAGATTTTTGCTGAAATTGTGACCGCGCGGCTTAGGAATTTTTTCAAAAAAAGTTGTTCAGACATCGAGGGCTAATTCTGTTTCCGATGATAAAAACCCATCTGATTCCACCGAAAAACATTTCAGGGGATCGTTTGTAACAGTTTGCCAATATTTTGAAGTGAAATTCAGAACGTCAGATTTTTGCTGAAATTGTGACCGCGCGGCTTAGGGATTTTTTCAAAAAAAGTTGTTCAGACGTCGAGGGCTAATTCTGTTTCCCATGATAAAAACGTATCTGTTTCCACCAAAAAACCTTTTAGGGTATCGTTTGCAACAGTTTGCCAACATTTTTGAGTCAATTTCAGAATGACAGATTTTTGCTGAAATTGTGACCGCGCGGCTTAGGGATTTTTTTCAAAAAAAGTTGTTCAGACATCGAGGGCTAATTCTGTTTCTGATGATAAAAACCGATCTGATTCCACCGAAAAACATTTCAGGGGATCGTTTGCAACAGTATAGCACCATTTTTGAGTGAATTTCAGAACGTCAGATTTTTGCTGAAATTGTGACCGCGCGGCTTAGGGATTTTTTTCAAAAAAAGTTGTTCAGACGTCGAGGGCTAATTCTGTTTCCCATGATAAAAACCTATCTGATTCCACCGAAAAACTATTCAGGGGATCGTTTGCAACAGTTTAGCACCATTTTTGAGGGAATTTCAGAACTTCAGATTTTTGCTGAAATTGTGACCGCGCG
This sequence comes from Podarcis bocagei, assembly GCF_964188305.1. Classification (NCBI taxonomy): domain Eukaryota; kingdom Metazoa; phylum Chordata; class Lepidosauria; order Squamata; family Lacertidae; genus Podarcis; species Podarcis bocagei. The sequence goes on along the minus strand of NW_027670245.1, from coordinate 74,059 downwards.
GCTTAGGGATTTTTTTCAAAAAAAGTTGTTCAGACGTCGAGGGCTAATTCTGTTTCCGATGATAAAAACCCATCTGTTTTCACCGAAAAACATTTCAGGGGATCGTTTGCAACAGTTTGGCAGCATTTTTGAGTGAATTGCAGAACGTCAGATTTTTGCTGAAATTGTGACCGCGCGGCTTAGCGATTTTTTCAAAAAAAGTTGTTCAGACGTTGAGGGCTAATTCTGTTTCCGATGATAAAAACCTATCTGTTTCCACCAAAAAACCTTTCAGGGGATCGTTTGTAACAGTTTGCCAACATTTTTGAGTGAATTGCAGAATGTCAGATTTTTGCTGAAATTGTGATCGCGCGGCTTAGGGATTTTTTCAAAAAAAGTTGTTCAGACGTCGAGGGCTAATTCTGTTTCCGATGATAAAAACCTATCTGACTCCACCGAAAAACTTTTCAGGGGATCGTTTGCAACAGTTTAGCACCATTTTTGAGTGAATTTCAGAACGTCAGATTTTTGCTGAAATTGTGACCGCGCGGCTTAGGGATTTTTTCAAAAAAAGTTGTTCAGACGTAGAGTTTTAATTCTGTTTCCGATGATAAAAACCCATCTGATTCCACCGAAAAACTTTTCAGGGGATCGTTTGCAACAGTTTAGCACCATTTTTGAGTGAATTTCAGAACGTCAGATTTTTGCTGAAATTGTGACCGTGCGGCTTAGGGATTTTTTCAAAAAAAGTTGTTCAGACGTAGAGGGCTAATTCTGTTTCCCATGATAAAAACGTATCTGTTTCCATCAAAAAACCTTTTAGGGTATCGTTTGCAACAGTTTGCCAACATTTTTGAGTCAATTTCAGAACGTCAGATTTTTGCTGAAATTGTGACCGCGCGGCTTAGGGATTTTTTTCAAAAAAAGTTGTTCAGACGTCGAGGGCTAATTCTGTTTCCGATGATAAAAACCCATCTGTTTTCACCGAAAAACATTTCAGGGGATCGTTTGCAACAGTTTGGCAGCATTTTTGAGTGAATTGCAGAACGTCAGATTTTTGCTGAAATTGTGACCGCGCGGCTTAGCGATTTTTTCAAAAAAAGTTGTTCAGACGTTGAGGGCTAATTCTGTTTCCGATGATAAAAACCTATCTGTTTCCACCAAAAAACCTTTCAGGGGATCGTTTGTAACAGTTTGCCAACATTTTTGAGTGAATTGCAGAATGTCAGATTTTTGCTGAAATTGTGATCGCGCGGCTTAGGGATTTTTTCAAAAAATGTTGTTCAGACGTCGAGGGCTAATTCTGTTTCCCATGATAAAAACGTATCTGTTTCCACCAAAAAACCTTTTAGGGTATCGTTTGCAACAGTTTGCCAACATTTTTGAGTCAATTTCAGAATGACAGATTTTTGCTGAAATTGTGACCGCGCGGCTTAGGGATTTTTTTCAAAAAAAGTTGTTCAGACATCGAGGGCTAATTCTGTTTCTGATGATAAAAACCGATCTGATTCCACCGAAAAACATTTCAGGGGATCGTTTGCAACAGTATAGCACCATTTTTGAGTGAATTTCAGAACGTCAGATTTTTGCTGAAATTGTGACCGCGCGGCTTAGGGATTTTTTTCAAAAAAAGTTGTTCAGACGTCGAGGGCTAATTCTGTTTCCCATGATAAAAACCTATCTGATTCCACCGAAAAACTATTCAGGGGATCGTTTGCAACAGTTTAGCACCATTTTTGAGGGAATTTCAGAACTTCAGATTTTTGCTGAAATTGTGACCGCGCGGCTTAGGGATTTTTTTCAAAAAAAGTTGTTCAGACGTCGAGGGCTAATTCTGTTTCCGATGATAAAAACCCATCTGTTTTCACCGAAAAACATTTCAGGGGATCGTTTGCAACAGTTTGGCAGCATTTTTGAGTGAATTGCAGAACGTCAGATTTTTGCTGAAATTGTGACCGCGCGGCTTAGCGATTTTTTCAAAAAAAGTTGTTCAGACGTTGAGGGCTAATTCTGTTTCCGATGATAAAAACCTATCTGTTTCCACCAAAAAACCTTTCAGGGGATCGTTTGTAACAGTTTGCCAACATTTTTGAGTGAATTGCAGAATGTCAGATTTTTGCTGAAATTGTGATCGCGCGGCTTAGGGATTTTTTCAAAAAAAGTTGTTCAGACGTCGAGGGCTAATTCTGTTTCCGATGATAAAAACCTATCTGACTCCACCGAAAAACTTTTCAGGGGATCGTTTGCAACAGTTTAGCACCATTTTTGAGTGAATTTCAGAACGTCAGATTTTTGCTGAAATTGTGACCGCGCGGCTTAGGGATTTTTTCAAAAAAAGTTGTTCAGACGTAGAGTTTTAATTCTGTTTCCGATGATAAAAACCCATCTGATTCCACCGAAAAACTTTTCAGGGGATCGTTTGCAACAGTTTAGCACCATTTTTGAGTGAATTTCAGAACGTCAGATTTTTGCTGAAATTGTGACCGTGCGGCTTAGGGATTTTTTCAAAAAAAGTTGTTCAGACGTAGAGGGCTAATTCTGTTTCCCATGATAAAAACGTATCTGTTTCCATCAAAAAACCTTTTAGGGTATCGTTTGCAACAGTTTGCCAACATTTTTGAGTCAATTTCAGAACGTCAGATTTTTGCTGAAATTGTGACCGCGCGGCTTAGGGATTTTTTTCAAAAAAAGTTGTTCAGACGTCGAGGGCTAATTCTGTTTCCGATGATAAAAACCCATCTGTTTTCACCGAAAAACATTTCAGGGGATCGTTTGCAACAGTTTGGCAGCATTTTTGAGTGAATTGCAGAACGTCAGATTTTTGCTGAAATTGTGACCGCGCGGCTTAGCGATTTTTTCAAAAAAAGTTGTTCAGACGTTGAGGGCTAATTCTGTTTCCGATGATAAAAACCTATCTGTTTCCACCAAAAAACCTTTCAGGGGATCGTTTGTAACAGTTTGCCAACATTTTTGAGTGAATTGCAGAATGTCAGATTTTTGCTGAAATTGTGATCGCGCGGCTTAGGGATTTTTTCAAAAAAAGTTGTTCAGACGTCGAGGGCTAATTCTGTTTCCGATGATAAAAACCTATCTGACTCCACCGAAAAACTTTTCAGGGGATCGTTTGCAACAGTTTAGCACCATTTTTGAGTGAATTTCAGAACGTCAGATTTTTGCTGAAATTGTGACCGCGCGGCTTAGGGATTTTTTCAAAAAAAGTTGTTCAGACGTAGAGTTTTAATTCTGTTTCCGATGATAAAAACCCATCTGATTCCACCGAAAAACTTTTCAGGGGATCGTTTGCAACAGTTTAGCACCATTTTTGAGTGAATTTCAGAACGTCAGATTTTTGCTGAAATTGTGACCGTGCGGCTTAGGGATTTTTTCAAAAAAAGTTGTTCAGACGTAGAGGGCTAATTCTGTTTCCCATGATAAAAACGTATCTGTTTCCATCAAAAAACCTTTTAGGGTATCGTTTGCAACAGTTTGCCAACATTTTTGAGTCAATTTCAGAACGTCAGATTTTTGCTGAAATTGTGACCGCGCGGCTTAGGGATTTTTTTCAAAAAAAGTTGTTCAGACGTCGAGGGCTAATTCTGTTTCCGAAGATAAAAACCCATCTGTTTTCACCAAAAAACCTTTCAGGTGATCGTTTGCAACAGTTTGCCAACATTTTTCAGTGAAATTCAGAACGTCAGATTTTTGCTGAAATTGTGACCGCGCGGATTAGGGATTTTTTCAAAAAAAGTTGTTCAGACGTCGAGGGCTAATTCTGTTTCCGATGATAAAAACCCATCTGTTTTCACCAAAAAACCTTTCAGGGGATCGTTTGTAACAGTTTGCCAACATTTTCGAGGGAATTGCAGAATGTCAGATTTTTGCTGAAATTGTGACCGCGCGGCTTAGGAATTTTTTCAAAAAAAGTTGTTCAGACATCGAGGGCTAATTCTGTTTCCGATGATAAAAACCCATCTGATTCCACCGAAAAACATTTCAGGGGATCGTTTGTAACAGTTTGCCAATATTTTGAAGTGAAATTCAGAACGTCAGATTTTTGCTGAAATTGTGACCGCGCGGCTTAGGGATTTTTTCAAAAAAAGTTGTTCAGACGTCGAGGGCTAATTCTGTTTCCGATGATAAAAACCCATCTGTTTTCACCAAAAAACCTTTTAGGGTATCGTTTGCAACAGTTTGCCAACATTTTTGAGTCAATTTCAGAATGACAGATTTTTGCTGAAATTGTGACCGCGCGGCTTAGGGATTTTTTTCAAAAAAAGTTGTTCAGACGTCGAGGGCTAATTCTGTTTCCGAAGATAAAAACCCATCTGTTTTCACCAAAAAACCTTTCAGGTGATCGTTTGTAACAGTTTGCCAACATTTTTGAGTCAATTTCAGAATGTAAGATTTTTGCTGAAATTGTGACCGCGCGGCTTAGGGATTTTTTTCAAAAAAAGTTGTTCAGACGTCGAGGGCTAATTCTGTTTCTGATGAGAAAAACCGATCTGATTCCATCGAAAAACATTTCAGGGGATCGTTTGCAACAGTATAGCACCATTTTTGAGTGAATTTCAGAACGTCAGATTTTTGCTGAAATTGTGACCGCGCGGCTTAGGGATTTTTTCAAAAAAGTTATTCAGACGTCGAGGGCTAATTCTGTTTCCCATGATAAAAACCTATCTGTTTCCACCAAAAAACCTTTCAGGGTATCGTTTGCAACAGTTTGCCAACATTTTTCAGTGAAATTCAGAATGTCAGATTTTTGCTGAAATTGTGACCGCGCGGATTAGGGATTTTTTCAAAAAAAGTTGTTCAGACGTCGAGGGCTAATTCTGTTACCGATGAAAAAACCCATCTGTTTCCACCGAAAAACCTTTCAGGGGATCTTTTGTAACAGTTTGCCAACATTTCTGAGTGAATTGCAGAATGTCAGATTTTTGCTGAAATTGTGACCGCGCGGCTTAGGAATTTTTTCAAAAAACGTTGTTTAGACATCGAGGGCTAATTCTGTTTCCAATGATAAAAACCCATCTGATTCCACCGAAAAACTTTTCAGGGGATCGTTTGCAACAGTTTAGAAACATTTTTTAGTGAATTTCAGAACGTCAGATTTTTGCTGAAATTGTGACCGCGCGGCTTAGGGATTTTTACAAAAAAAGTTGTTCAGACGTCGAGGGCTATTTCTGTTTCCGATGATAAAAACACATCTGATTCCACCAAAAAACTTTTCAGGGGATCGTTTGCAACAGTTTAGCACCATTTTTGAGTGAATTTCAGAACGTCAGATTTTTGCTGAAATTGTGACCGCGCGGCTTAGGGATTTTTTCAAAAAAAGTTGTTCAGACGTTGAGGACTAATTCTGTTTCCGATGATAAAAACCTTTCTGTTTCCACCAAAAAACCTTTCAGGGGATCGTTTGTAACATTTTGCCATCATTTTTCAGTGAAATTCAGAACGTCACATTTTTGCTGAAATTGTGACCGCGCGGCTTAGGGATTTTTTCAAAAAATGTTGTTCAGACGTCGAGGGCTAATTCTGTTTCCAATGATAAAAAGCCATCTGTTTTCACTGAAAAACATTTCAGGGGATCGTTTGAAACAGTTTAGCACCAATTTTGAGTGAATTGCAGAACGTCAGATTTTTGCTGAAATTGTGACCGCGCGGCTTAGGGATTTTTTCAAAAAAAGTTGTTCAGACGTCGAGGGCTAATTCTGTTTCCGATGATAAAAACCCATCTGTTTTCACCGAAAAACATTTCAGGGGATCGTTTGCAACAGTTTGGCAGCATTTTTGAGTGAATTGCAGAACGTCAGATTTTTGCTGAAATTGTGACCGCGCGGCTTAGCGATTTTTTCAAAAAAAGTTGTTCAGACGTTGAGGGCTAATTCTGTTTCCGATGATAAAAACCTATCTGTTTCCACCAAAAAACCTTTCAGGGGATCGTTTGTAACAGTTTGCCAACATTTTTGAGTGAATTGCAGAATGTCAGATTTTTGCTGAAATTGTGATCGCGCGGCTTAGGGATTTTTTCAAAAAAAGTTGTTCAGACGTCGAGGGCTAATTCTGTTTCCGATGATAAAAACCTATCTGACTCCACCGAAAAACTTTTCAGGGGATCGTTTGCAACAGTTTAGCACCATTTTTGAGTGAATTTCAGAACGTCAGATTTTTGCTGAAATTGTGACCGCGCGGCTTAGGGATTTTTTCAAAAAAAGTTGTTCAGACGTAGAGTTTTAATTCTGTTTCCGATGATAAAAACCCATCTGATTCCACCGAAAAACTTTTCAGGGGATCGTTTGCAACAGTTTAGCACCATTTTTGAGTGAATTTCAGAACGTCAGATTTTTGCTGAAATTGTGACCGTGCGGTTTAGGGATTTTTTCAAAAAAAGTTGTTCAGACGTCGAGGGCTAATTCTGTTTCCGATGATAAAAACCCATCTGTTTTCACCGAAAAACATTTCAGGGGATCGTTTGCAACAGTTTGGCAGCATTTTTGAGTGAATTGCAGAACGTCAGATTTTTGCTGAAATTGTGACCGCGCGGCTTAGCGATTTTTTCAAAAAAAGTTGTTCAGACGTTGAGGGCTAATTCTGTTTCCGATGATAAAAACCTATCTGTTTCCACCAAAAAACCTTTCAGGGGATCGTTTGTAACAGTTTGCCAACATTTTTGAGTGAATTGCAGAATGTCAGATTTTTGCTGAAATTGTGATCGCGCGGCTTAGGGATTTTTTCAAAAAAAGTTGTTCAGACGTCGAGGGCTAATTCTGTTTCCGATGATAAAAACCTATCTGACTCCACCGAAAAACTTTTCAGGGGATCGTTTGCAACAGTTTAGCACCATTTTTGAGTGAATTTCAGAACGTCAGATTTTTGCTGAAATTGTGACCGCGCGGCTTAGGGATTTTTTCAAAAAAAGTTGTTCAGACGTAGAGTTTTAATTCTGTTTCCGATGATAAAAACCCATCTGATTCCACCGAAAAACTTTTCAGGGGATCGTTTGCAACAGTTTAGCACCATTTTTGAGTGAATTTCAGAACGTCAGATTTTTGCTGAAATTGTGACCGTGCGGCTTAGGGATTTTTTCAAAAAAAGTTGTTCAGACGTAGAGGGCTAATTCTGTTTCCCATGATAAAAACGTATCTGTTTCCATCAAAAAACCTTTTAGGGTATCGTTTGCAACAGTTTGCCAACATTTTTGAGTCAATTTCAGAACGTCAGATTTTTGCTGAAATTGTGACCGCGCGGCTTAGGGATTTTTTTCAAAAAAAGTTGTTCAGACGTCGAGGGCTAATTCTGTTTCCGAAGATAAAAACCCATCTGTTTTCACCAAAAAACCTTTCAGGTGATCGTTTGCAACAGTTTGCCAACATTTTTCAGTGAAATTCAGAACGTCAGATTTTTGCTGAAATTGTGACCGCGCGGATTAGGGATTTTTTCAAAAAAAGTTGTTCAGACGTCGAGGGCTAATTCTGTTTCCGATGATAAAAACCCATCTGTTTTCACCAAAAAACCTTTCAGGGGATCGTTTGTAACAGTTTGCCAACATTTTCGAGGGAATTGCAGAATGTCAGATTTTTGCTGAAATTGTGACCGCGCGGCTTAGGAATTTTTTCAAAAAAAGTTGTTCAGACATCGAGGGCTAATTCTGTTTCCGATGATAAAAACCCATCTGATTCCACCGAAAAACATTTCAGGGGATCGTTTGTAACAGTTTGCCAATATTTTGAAGTGAAATTCAGAACGTCAGATTTTTGCTGAAATTGTGACCGCGCGGCTTAGGGATTTTTTCAAAAAAAGTTGTTCAGACGTCGAGGGCTAATTCTGTTTCCCATGATAAAAACGTATCTGTTTCCACCAAAAAACCTTTTAGGGTATCGTTTGCAACAGTTTGCCAACATTTTTGAGTCAATTTCAGAATGACAGATTTTTGCTGAAATTGTGACCGCGCGGCTTAGGGATTTTTTTCAAAAAAAGTTGTTCAGACATCGAGGGCTAATTCTGTTTCTGATGATAAAAACCGATCTGATTCCACCGAAAAACATTTCAGGGGATCGTTTGCAACAGTATAGCACCATTTTTGAGTGAATTTCAGAACGTCAGATTTTTGCTGAAATTGTGACCGCGCGGCTTAGGGATTTTTTTCAAAAAAAGTTGTTCAGACGTCGAGGGCTAATTCTGTTTCCCATGATAAAAACCTATCTGATTCCACCGAAAAACTTTTCAGGGGATCGTTTGCAACAGTTTAGCACCATTTTTGAGGGAATTTCAGAATGACAGATTTTTGCTGAAATTGTGACCGCGTGGCTTAGGGATTTTTTTCAAAAAAAGTTGTTCAGACGTCGAGGGCTAATTCTGTTTCCGATGATAAAAACCCATCTGTTTTCACCGAAAAACATTTCAGGGGATCGTTTGCAACAGTTTGGCAGCATTTTTGAGTGAATTGCAGAACGTCAGATTTTTGCTGAAATTGTGACCGCGCGGCTTAGCGATTTTCTCAAAAAAAGTTGTTCAGACGCTGAGGGCTAATTCTGTTGCCGATGATAAAAACCTATCTGTTTCCACCAAAAAACCTTTCAGGGGATCGTTTGTAACAGTTTGCCAACATTTTTGAGTGAATTGCAGAATGTCAGATTTTTGCTGAAATTGTGATCGCGCGGCTTAGGGATTTTTTCAAAAAAAGTTGTTCAGACGTCGAGGGCTAATTCTGTTTCCGATGATAAAAACCTATCTGACTCCACCGAAAAACTTTTCAGGGGATCGTTTGCAACAGTTTAGCACCATTTTTGAGTGAATTTCAGAACGTCAGATTTTTGTTGAAATTGTGACCGCGCGGCTTAGGGATTTTTTCAAAAAAAGTTGTTCAGACGTAGAGTTTTAATTCTGTTTCCGATGATAAAAACCCATCTGATTCCACCGAAAAACTTTTCAGGGGATCGTTTGCAACAGTTTAGCACCATTTTTGAGTGAATTTCAGAACGTCAGATTTTTGCTGAAATTGTGACCGTGCGGCTTAGGGATTTTTTCAAAAAAAGTTGTTCAGACGTAGAGGGCTAATTCTGTTTCCCATGATAAAAACGTATCTGTTTCCATCAAAAAACCTTTTAGGGTATCGTTTGCAACAGTTTGCCAACATTTTTGAGTCAATTTCAGAACGTCAGATTTTTGCTGAAATTGTGACCGCGCGGCTTAGGGATTTTTTTCAAAAAAAGTTGTTCAGACGTCGAGGGCTAATTCTGTTTCCGAAGATAAAAACCCATCTGTTTTCACCAAAAAACCTTTCAGGTGATCGTTTGCAACAGTTTGCCAACATTTTTCAGTGAAATTCAGAACGTCAGATTTTTGCTGAAATTGTGACCGCGCGGATTAGGGATTTTTTCAAAAAAAGTTGTTCAGACGTCGAGGGCTAATTCTGTTTCCGATGATAAAAACCCATCTGTTTTCACCAAAAAACCTTTCAGGGGATCGTTTGTAACAGTTTGCCAACATTTTCGAGGGAATTGCAGAATGTCAGATTTTTGCTGAAATTGTGACCGCGCGGCTTAGGAATTTTTTCAAAAAAAGTTGTTCAGACATCGAGGGCTAATTCTGTTTCCGATGATAAAAACCCATCTGATTCCACCGAAAAACATTTCAGGGGATCGTTTGTAACAGTTTGCCAATATTTTGAAGTGAAATTCAGAACGTCAGATTTTTGCTGAAATTGTGACCGCGCGGCTTAGGGATTTTTTCAAAAAAAGTTGTTCAGACGTCGAGGGCTAATTCTGTTTCCCATGATAAAAACGTATCTGTTTCCACCAAAAAACCTTTTAGGGTATCGTTTGCAACAGTTTGCCAACATTTTTGAGTCAATTTCAGAATGACAGATTTTTGCTGAAATTGTGACCGCGCGGCTTAGGGATTTTTTTCAAAAAAAGTTGTTCAGACATCGAGGGCTAATTCTGTTTCTGATGATAAAAACCGATCTGATTCCACCGAAAAACATTTCAGGGGATCGTTCGCAACAGTATAACACCATTTTTGAGTGAATTTCAGAACGTCAGATTTTTGCTGAAATTGTGACCGCGCGGCTTAGGGATTTTTTTCAAAAAAAGTTGTTCAGACGTCGAGGGCTAATTCTGTTTCCCATGATAAAAACCTATCTGATTCCACCGAAAAACTTTTCAGGGGATCGTTTGCAACAGTTTAGCACCATTTTTGAGGGAATTTCAGAACTTCAGATTTTTGTTGAAATTGTGACTGCGCGGCTTAGGGATTTTTTTCAAAAAAAGTTGTTCAGACGTCGAGGGCTAATTCTGTTTCCGAAGATAAAAACCCATCTGTTTTCACCAAAAAACCTTTCAGGTGATCGTTTGTAACAGTTTGCCAACATTTTTGAGTCAATTTCAGAATGTAAGATTTTTGCTGAAATTGTGACCGCGCGGCTTAGGGATTTTTTTCAAAAAAAGTTGTTCAGACGTCGAGGGCTAATTCTGTTTCTGATGAGAAAAACCGATCTGATTCCATCGAAAAACATTTCAGGGGATCGTTTGCAACAGTATAGCACCATTTTTGAGTGAATTTCAGAACGTCAGATTTTTGCTGAAATTGTGACCGCGCGGCTTAGGGATTTTTTCAAAAAAAGTTATTCAGACGTCGAGGGCTAATTCTGTTTCCCATGATAAAAACCTATCTGTTTCCACCAAAAAACCTTTCAGGGTATCGTTTGCAACAGTTTGCCAACATTTTTCAGTGAAATTCAGAATGTCAGATTTTTGCTGAAATTGTGACCGCGCGGATTAGGGATTTTTTCAAAAAAAGTTGTTCAGACGTCGAGGGCTAATTCTGTTACCGATGAGAAAAACCCATCTGTTTCCACCGAAAAACCTTTCAGGGGATCTTTTGTAACAGTTTGCCAACATTTCTGAGTGAATTGCAGAATGTCAGATTTTTGCTGAAATTGTGACCGCGCGGCTTAGGAATTTTTTCAAAAAACGTTGTTTAGACATCGAGGGCTAATTCTGTTTCCAATGATAAAAACCCATCTGATTCCACCGAAAAACTTTTCAGGGGATCGTTTGCAACAGTTTAGCAACATTTTTGAGTGAATTTCAGAACGTCAGATTTTTGCTGAAATTGTGACCGCGCGGCTTAGGGATTTTTACAAAAAAAGTTGTTCAGACGTCGAGGGCTAATTCTGTTTCCCATGATAAAAACGTATCTGTTTCCACCAAAAAATCTTTTAGGGTATCGTTTGCAACAGTTTGCCAACATTTTGAGTGAATTTCAGAACGTCAGATTTTTGCTGAAATTGTGACCGTGCGGCTTAGGGATTTTTTCAAAAAAAGTTGTTCAGACGTTGAGGGCTATTTCTTTTTCCGATGATAAAAACACATCTGATTCCACCAAAAAACTTTTCAGGGGATCGTTTGCAACAGTTTAGCACCATTTTTGAGTGAATTTCAGAACGTCAGATTTTTGCTGAAATTGTGACCGCGCGGCTTAGGGATTTTTTCAAAAAAAGTTGTTCAGACGTTGAGGGCTAATTCTGTTTCCGATGATAAAAACCTTTCTGTTTCCACCAAAAAACCTTTCAGGGGATCGTTTGTAACATTTTGCCATCATTTTTCAGTGAAATTCAGAACGTCACATTTTTGCTGAAATTGTGACCGCGCGGCTTAGGGATTTTTTCAAAAAATGTTGTTCAGACGTCGAGGGCTAATTCTGTTTCCAATGATAAAAAGCCATCTGTTTTCACTGAAAAACATTTCAGGGGATCGTTTGAAACAGTTTAGCACCAATTTTGAGTGAATTTCAGAACGTCAGATTTTTGCTGAAATTGTGACCGCGCGGCTTAGGGATTTTTTCAAAAAAAGTTGTTCAGACGTCGAGGGCTAATTCTGTTTCCGATGATAAAAACCCATCTGTTTTCACCGAAAAACATTTCAGGGGATCGTTTGCAACAGTTTGGCAGCATTTTTGAGTGAATTGCAGAACGTCAGATTTTTGCTGAAATTGTGACCGCGCGGCTTAGGGATTTTTTCAAAAAAAGTTGTTCAGACGTTGAGGGCTAATTCTGTTTCCGATGATAAAAACCTATCTGTTTCCACCAAAAAACCTTTCAGGGGATCGTTTGTAACAGTTTGCCAACATTTTTGAGTGAATTGCAGAATGTCAGATTTTTGCTGAAATTGTGATCGCGCGGCTTAGGGATTTTTTCAAAAAAAGTTGTTCAGACGTCGAGGGCTAATTCTGTTTCCGATGATAAAAACCTATCTGACTCCACCGAAAAACTTTTCAGGGGATCGTTTGCAACAGTTTAGCACCATTTTTGAGTGAATTTCAGAACGTCAGATTTTTGCTGAAATTGTGACCGCGCGGCTTAGGGATTTTTTCAAAAAAAGTTGTTCAGACGTAGAGTTTTAATTCTGTTTCCGATGATAAAAACCCATCTGATTCCACCGAAAAACTTTTCAGGGGATCGTTTGCAACAGTTTAGCACCATTTTTGAGTGAATTTCAGAACGTCAGATTTTTGCTGAAATTGTGACCGTGCGGTTTAGGGATTTTTTCAAAAAAAGTTGTTCAGACGTAGAGGGCTAATTCTGTTTCCCATGATAAAAACGTATCTGTTTCCACCAAAAAACCTTTTAGGGTATCGTTTGCAACAGTTTGCCAACATTTTTGAGTCAATTTCAGAACGTCAGATTTTTGCTGAAATTGTGACCGCGCGGCTTAGGGATTTTTTTCAAAAAAAGTTGTTCAGACGTCGAGGGCTAATTCTGTTTCCGAAGATAAAAACCCATCTGTTTTCACCAAAAAACCTTTCAGGTGATCGTTTGCAACAGTTTGCCAACATTTTTCAGTGAAATTCAGAACGTCAGATTTTTGCTGAAATTGTGACCGCGCGGATTAGGGATTTTTTCAAAAAAAGTTGTTCAGACGTCGAGGGCTAATTCTGTTTCCGATGATAAAAACCCATCTGTTTTCACCAAAAAACCTTTCAGGGGATCGTTTGTAACAGTTTGCCAACATTTTCGAGGGAATTGCAGAATGTCAGATTTTTGCTGAAATTGTGACCGCGCGGCTTAGGAATTTTTTCAAAAAAAGTTGTTCAGACATCGAGGGCTAATTCTGTTTCCGATGATAAAAACCCATCTGATTCCACCGAAAAACATTTCAGGGGATCGTTTGTAACAGTTTGCCAATATTTTGAAGTGAAATTCAGAACGTCAGATTTTTGCTGAAATTGTGACCGCGCGGCTTAGGGATTTTTTCAAAAAAAGTTGTTCAGACGTCGAGGGCTAATTCTGTTTCCCATGATAAAAACGTATCTGTTTCCACCAAAAAACCTTTTAGGGTATCGTTTGCAACAGTTTGCCAACATTTTTGAGTCAATTTCAGAATGACAGATTTTTGCTGAAATTGTGACCGCGCGGCTTAGGGATTTTTTTCAAAAAAAGTTGTTCAGACATCGAGGGCTAATTCTGTTTCTGATGATAAAAACCGATCTGATTCCACCGAAAAACATTTCAGGGGATCGTTTGCAACAGTATAGCACCATTTTTGAGTGAATTTCAGAACGTCAGATTTTTGCTGAAATTGTGACCGCGCGGCTTAGGGATTTTTTCAAAAAAAGTTGTTCAGACGTCGAGAGCTAATTCTGTTTCCCATGATAAAAACCTATCTATTTCCACCAAAAAACCTTTCAGGGGATCTTTTGTAACAGTTTGCCAATATTTCTGAGTGAATTGCAGAATGTCAGATTTTTGCTGAAATTGTGACCGCGCGGCTTAGGAATTTTTTCAAAAAACGTTGTTTAGACATCGAGGGCTAATTCTGTTTCCGATGATAAAAACGCATCTGATTCCACCGAAAAACTTTTCAGGGGATCGTTTGCAACAGTTTAGCACCATTTTTGAGTGAATTTCAGAACGTCAGATTTTTGCTGAAATTGTGACCGCGCGGCTTAGGGTTTTTTTCAAAAAAAGTTGTTCAGACGTCGAGGGCAAATTCTGTTTCCCATGATAAAAACGTATCTGTTTCCACGAAAAAAACCTTTTAGGGTATCGTTTGCAACAGTTTGCCAACATTTTTGAGTGAATTTCAGAACGGCAGATTTTTGCTGAAATTGTGACCGCGCGGCTTAGGGATTTTTTCAAAAAAAGTTGTTCAGACATCGAGGGCTAATTCTGTTTCCGATGATAAAAACCGATCTGATTCCACCGAAAAACATTTCAGGGGATCGTTTGCAACTGTATAGCACCATTTTTGAGTGAATTTCAGAACGTCAGATTTTTGCTGAAATTGTGACCGCGCGGCTTAGGGATTTTTTCAAAAAAAGTTGTTCAGACGTCGAGGGCTAATTCTGTTTCGATGATAAAAACCCATCTGTTTCCACCGAAAAACCTTTCAGGGGATCGTTTGCAACAGTTTGGCACCATTTCTGAGTGAATTTCAGAACGTCAGATTTTTGCTGAAATTGTGACCGCGCGGCTTAGGGATTTTTTTCAAAAAAAGTTGTTCAGACATCGAGGGCTAATTCTGTTTCCGATGATAAAAACCGATCTGATTCCACCGAAAAACATTTCAGGGGATCGTTTGCAACAGTTTGCCAACATTTTTCAGTGAATTTCAGAACGTCAGATTTTTGCTGAAATTGTGACCGCGCGGCTTAGGGATTTTTTCAAAAAAAGTTGTTCAGACGTCGAGGGCTAATTCTGTTTCCCATGATAAAAACCTATCTGTTTCCACCAAAAAACCTTTCAGGGTATCGTTTGCAACAGTTTGCCAAGATTTTTCAGTGAAATTCAGAACGTCAGATTTTTGCTGAAATTGTGACCGCGCGGATTAGGGATTTTTTCAAAAAAAGTTGTTCAGACGTCGAGGGCTAATTCTGTTTCCGATGATAAAAACCCATCTGTTTTCACCAAAAAACCTTTCAGGGGATCGTTTGTAACAGTTTGCCAACATTTTTGAGTGAATTGCAGAATGTCAGATTTTTGCTGAAATTGTGATCGCGCGGCTTAGGGATTTTTTCAAAAAAAGTTGTTCAGACGTCGAGGGCTAATTCTGTTTCCGATGATAAAAACCTATCTGACTCCACCGAAAAACTTTTCAGGGGATCGTTTGCAACAGTTTAGCACCATTTTTGAGTGAATTTCAGAACGTCAGATTTTTGCTGAAATTGTGAACGCGCGGCTTAGGCATTTTTTTCAAAAAAAGTTGTTCAGACATCGAGGGCTAATTCTGTTTCCGATGATAAAAACCGATCTGATTCCACCGAAAAACATTTCAGGGGATCGTTTGCAACAGTATAGCACCATTTTTGAGTGAATTTCAGAATGTCAGATTTTTGCTGAAATTGTGACCGCGCGGATTAGGGATTTTTTCAAAAAAAGTTGTTCAGACGTCGAGGGCTAATTCTGTTTCCCATGATAAAACCTATCTGTTTCCACCAAAAAACCTTCCAGGGTATCGTTTGCAACAGTTTGCCAACATTTTTCAGTAAAATTCAGAACGTCAGATTTTTGCTGAAATTGTGACCGCGCGGATTAGGGATTTTTTCAAAAAAAGTTGTTCAGACGTGGAGGGCTAATTCTGTTTCCGATGATAAAAACCCATCTGTTTTCACCAAAAAACCTTTCAGGGGATCGTTTGTAACAGTTTGCCAATATTTTTCAGTAAAATTCAGAACGTCAGATTTTTGCTGAAATTGTGACCGCGCGGCTTAGGGATTTTTTCAAAAAAAGTTGTTCAGACGTCGAGGGCAAATTCTGTTTCCCATGATAAAAACGTATCTGTTTCCACCAAAAAAACCTTTAAGGGTATCGTTTGCAACAGTTTGCCAACATTTTTGAGTGAATTTCAGAACGTCAGATTTTTGCTGAAATTGTGACCGCGCGTCTTAGGGATTTTTTCAAAAAAAGTTGTTCAGACATCGAGGGCTAATTCTGTTTCCGATGATAAAAACCCATCTGATTCCACCGAAAAACATTTCAGGGGATCGTTTGTAACAGTTTGCCAATATTTTTCAGTGAAATTCAGAACGTCAGATTTTTGCTGAAATTGTGACCGCGCGGCTTAGGGATTTTTTTCAAAAAAAGTTGTTCAGACGTCGAGGGCTAATTCTTTTTCCCATGATAAAAACCTATCTGTTTCCACCAAAAAACCTTTCAGGGTATTGTTTGCAACAGTTTGCCAACATTTTTGAGTGAATTTCAGAACGTCAGATTTTTGCTGAAATTGTGACCGCGCGGCTTTGGGATTTTTTTCAAAAAAAGTTGTTCAGACGTCGAGGGCTAATTCTGTTTCCGATGATAAAAACCGATCTGATTCCACTGAAAAACATTTCAGGGGATCGTTTGCAACAGTATAGCACCATTTTTGAGTGAATTTCAGAACGTCAGATTTTGCTGAAATTGTGACCGCGCGGCTTAGGGATTTTTTCAAAAAAAGTTGTTCAGACGTCGAGGGCTAATTCTGTTTCCCATGATAAAAACGTATCTGTTTCCACCAAAAAATCTTTTAGGGTATCGTTTGCAACAGTTTGCCAACATTTTTGAGTGAATTTCAGAACGTCAGATTTTTGCTGAAATTGTGACCGCGCGGCTTAGGGATTTTTGCAAAAAAAGTTGTTCAGACATCGAGGGCTAATTCTGTTTCCGATGATAAAAACCGATCTGATTCCACCGAAAAACATTTCAGGGGATCGTTTGCAACAGTATAGCACCATTTTTGAGTGAATTTCAGAACGTCAGATTTTTGCTGAAATTGTGACCGCGCGGCTTAGGGATTTTTTCAAAAAAAGTTGTTCAGACGTCGAGGGCTAATTCTGTTTCCCATGATAAAAACCTATCTGTTTCCACCAAAAAACCTTTCAGGGTATCGTTTGCAACAGTTTGCCAACATTTTTCAGTGAAATTCAGAACGTCAGATTTTTGCTGAAATTGTGACCGCGCGGCTTAGGGATTTTTTCAAAAAAAGTTGTTCAGACGTCGAGGGCTAATTCTGTTTCCGATGATAAAAACCGATCTGATTCCACCGAAAAACATTTCAGGGGATCGTTTGCAACAGTATAGCACCTTTTTTGAGTGAATTTCATAACGTCAGATTTTTGCTGAAATTGTGGCTTAGGGATTTTTTCAAAAAAAGTTGTTCAGACGTCGAGGGCTAATTCTGTTTCCCATGATAAAAACCTATCTGTTTCCACCAAAAAACCTTTCAGGGTATCGTTTGCAACAGTTTGCCAACATTTTTCAGTGAAATTCAGAACGTCAGATTTTTGCTGAAATTGTGACCGCGCGGCTTAGGGATTTTTTTCAAAAAAAGTTGTTCAGACGTCGAGGGCTAATTCTGTTTCCGATGATAAAAACCGATCTGATTCCACCGAAAAACATTTCAGGGGATCGTTTGCAACAGTATAGCACCATTTTTGAGTGAATTTCAGAACGTCAGATTTTTGCTGAAATTGTGTCCGCGCGGCTTAGGGATTTTTTCAAAAAAAGTTGTTCAGACGTTGAGGGCTAATTTTGTTTCCCATGATAAAAACCTATCTGTTTCCACCAAAAAACCTTTCAGGGTATCGTTTGCAACAGTTTGCCAACATTTTTCAGTGAAATTCAGAACGTCAGATTTTTGCTGAAATTGTGACCGCGCGGATTAGGGATTTTTTCAAAAAAAGTTGTTAAGACGTCGAAGGCTAATTCTGTTACCGATGAGAAAAACCCATCTGTTTTCACCAAAAAACCTTTCAGGGGATCTTTTGTAACAGTTTGCCAACATTTCTGAGTGAATTGCAGAACGTCAGATTTTTGCTGAAATTGTGACCGCGCGGCTTAGGAATTTTTTCAAAAAACGTTGTTTAGACATCGAGGGCTAATTCTGTTTCCGATGATAAAAACCCATCTGATTCCACCGAAAAACTTTTCAGGGGATCGTTTGCAACAGTTTAGCAACATTTTTGAGTGAATTTCAGAACGTCAGATTTTTGCTGAAATTGTGACCGCGTGGCTTAGGGATTTTTACAAAAAAAGTTGATCAGACGTCGAGGGCTAATTCTGTTTCCCATGATAAAAACCTATCTGTTTCCAGCAAAAAACCTTTTAGGGTATCGTTTGCAACAGTTTGCCAACATTTTTGAGTGAATTTCAGAACGTCAGATTTTTGCTGAAATTGTGACCGTGCGGCTTAGGGATTTTTTCAAAAAAAGTTGTTCAGACATCGAGGGCTAATTCTGTTTCCGATGATAAAAACCGATCTGATTCCACCGAAAAACATTTCAGGGGATCGTTTGCAACAGTATAGCACCATTTTTGAGTGAATTTCAGAACGTCAGATTTTTGCTGAAATTGTGACCGCGCGGCTTAGGGATTTTTTCAAAAAAAGTTGTTCAGACGTCGAGGGCTAATTCTGTTTCCCATGATAAAAACCTATCTGTTTCCACCAAAAAACCTTTCAGGGTATCGTTTGCAACAGTTTGCCAAGATTTTTCAGTGAAATTCAGAACGTCAGATTTTTGCTGAAATTGTGACCGCGCGGATTAGGGATTTTTTCAAAAAAAGTTGTTCAGACGTCGAGGGCTAATTCTGTTTCCGATGATAAAAACCCATCTGTTTTCACCAAAAAACCTTTCAGGGGATCGTTTGTAACAGTTTGCCAACATTTTTGAGTGAATTGCAGAATGTCAGATTTTTGCTGAAATTGTGATCGCGCGGCTTAGGGATTTTTTCAAAAAAAGTTGTTCAGACGTCGAGGGCTAATTCTGTTTCCGATGATAAAAACCTATCTGACTCCACCGAAAAACTTTTCAGGGGATCGTTTGCAACAGTTTAGCACCATTTTTGAGTGAATTTCAGAACGTCAGATTTTTGCTGAAATTGTGAACGCGCGGCTTAGGCATTTTTTTCAAAAAAAGTTGTTCAGACATCGAGGGCTAATTCTGTTTCCGATGATAAAAACCGATCTGATTCCACCGAAAAACATTTCAGGGGATCGTTTGCAACAGTATAGCACCATTTTTGAGTGAATTTCAGAATGTCAGATTTTTGCTGAAATTGTGACCGCGCGGATTAGGGATTTTTTCAAAAAAAGTTGTTCAGACGTCGAGGGCTAATTCTGTTTCCCATGATAAAACCTATCTGTTTCCACCAAAAAACCTTCCAGGGTATCGTTTGCAACAGTTTACCAACATTTTTCAGTAAAATTCAGAACGTCAGATTTTTGCTGAAATTGTGACCGCGCGGATTAGGGATTTTTTCAAAAAAAGTTGTTCAGACGTGGAGGGCTAATTCTGTTTCCGATGATAAAAACCCATCTGTTTTCACCAAAAAACCTTTCAGGGGATCGTTTGTAACAGTTTGCCAATATTTTTCAGTAAAATTCAGAACGTCAGATTTTTGCTGAAATTGTGACCGCGCGGCTTAGGGATTTTTTCAAAAAAAGTTGTTCAGACGTCGAGGGCAAATTCTGTTTCCCATGATAAAAACGTATGTGTTTCCACCAAAAAAACCTTTAAGGGTATCGTTTGCAACAGTTTGCCAACATTTTTGAGTGAATTTCAGAACGTCAGATTTTTGCTGAAATTGTGACCGCGCGTCTTAGGGATTTTTTCAAAAAAAGTTGTTCAGACATCGAGGGCTAATTCTGTTTCCGATGATAAAAACCCATCTGATTCCACCGAAAAACATTTCAGGGGATCGTTTGTAACAGTTTGCCAATATTTTTCAGTGAAATTCAGAACGTCAGATTTTTGCTGAAATTGTGACCGCGCGGCTTAGGGATTTTTTTCAAAAAAAGTTGTTCAGACGTCGAGGGCTAATTCTTTTTCCCATGATAAAAACCTATCTGTTTCCACCAAAAAACCTTTCAGGGTATTGTTTGCAACAGTTTGCCAACATTTTTGAGTGAATTTCAGAACGTCAGATTTTTGCTGAAATTGTGACCGCGCGGCTTAGGGATTTTTTCAAAAAAAGTTGTTCAGACGTGGAGGGCTAATTCTGTTTCCGATGATAAAAATGTATCTGTTTCCACGAAAAAAACCTTTTAGGGAATCGTTTGCAACAGTTTGCCAACATTTTTGAGTGAATTTCAGAACGTCAGATTTTTGCTGAAATTGTGACCGCGCGGCTTTGGGATTTTTTTCAAAAAAAGTTGTTCAGACGTCGAGGGCTAATTCTGTTTCCGATGATAAAAACCGATCTGATTCCACTGAAAAACATTTCAGGGGATCGTTTGCAACAGTATAGCACCATTTTTGAGTGAATTTCAGAACGTCAGATTTTGCTGAAATTGTGACCGCGCGGCTTAGGGATTTTTTCAAAAAAAGTTGTTCAGACGTCGAGGGCTAATTCTGTTTCCCATGATAAAAACGTATCTGTTTCCACCAAAAAATCTTTTAGGGTATCGTTTGCAACAGTTTGCCAACATTTTTGAGTGAATTTCAGAACGTCAGATTTTTGCTGAAATTGTGACCGCGCGGCTTAGGGATTTTTGCAAAAAAAGTTGTTCAGACATCGAGGGCTAATTCTGTTTCCGATGATAAAAACCGATCTGATTCCACCGAAAAACATTTCAGGGGATCGTTTGCAACAGTATAGCACCATTTTTGAGTGAATTTCAGAACGTCAGATTTTTGCTGAAATTGTGACCGCGCGGCTTAGGGATTTTTTCAAAAAAAGTTGTTCAGACGTCGAGGGCTAATTCTGTTTCCCATGATAAAAACCTATCTGTTTCCACCAAAAAACCTTTCAGGGTATCGTTTGCAACAGTTTGCCAACATTTTTCAGTGAAATTCAGAACGTCAGATTTTTGCTGAAATTGTGACCGCGCGGCTTAGGGATTTTTTCAAAAAAAGTTGTTCAGACGTCGAGGGCTAATTCTGTTTCCGATGATAAAAACCGATCTGATTCCACCGAAAAACATTTCAGGGGATCGTTTGCAACAGTATAGCACCTTTTTTGAGTGAATTTCATAACGTCAGATTTTTGCTGAAATTGTGGCTTAGGGATTTTTTCAAAAAAAGTTGTTCAGACGTCGAGGGCTAATTCTGTTTCCCATGATAAAAACCTATCTGTTTCCACCAAAAAACCTTTCAGGGTATCGTTTGCAACAGTTTGCCAACATTTTTCAGTGAAATTCAGAACGTCAGATTTTTGCTGAAATTGTGACCGCGCGGCTTAGGGATTTTTTTCAAAAAAAGTTGTTCAGACGTCGAGGGCTAATTCTGTTTCCGATGATAAAAACCGATCTGATTCCACCGAAAAACATTTCAGGGGATCGTTTGCAACAGTATAGCACCATTTTTGAGTGAATTTCAGAACGTCAGATTTTTGCTGAAATTGTGTCCGCGCGGCTTAGGGATTTTTTCAAAAAAAGTTGTTCAGACGTTGAGGGCTAATTTTGTTTCCCATGATAAAAACCTATCTGTTTCCACCAAAAAACCTTTCAGGGTATCGTTTGCAACAGTTTGCCAACATTTTTCAGTGAAATTCAGAACGTCAGATTTTTGCTGAAATTGTGACCGCGCGGATTAGGGATTTTTTCAAAAAAAGTTGTTAAGACGTCGAAGGCTAATTCTGTTACCGATGAGAAAAACCCATCTGTTTTCACCAAAAAACCTTTCAGGGGATCTTTTGTAACAGTTTGCCAACATTTCTGAGTGAATTGCAGAACGTCAGATTTTTGCTGAAATTGTGACCGCGCGGCTTAGGAATTTTTTCAAAAAACGTTGTTTAGACATCGAGGGCTAATTCTGTTTCCGATGATAAAAACCCATCTGATTCCACCGAAAAACTTTTCAGGGGATCGTTTGCAACAGTTTAGCAACATTTTTGAGTGAATTTCAGAACGTCAGATTTTTGCTGAAATTGTGACCGCGTGGCTTAGGGATTTTTACAAAAAAAGTTGATCAGACGTCGAGGGCTAATTCTGTTTCCCATGATAAAAACCTATCTGTTTCCAGCAAAAAACCTTTTAGGGTATCGTTTGCAACAGTTTGCCAACATTTTTGAGTGAATTTCAGAACGTCAGATTTTTGCTGAAATTGTGACCGTGCGGCTTAGGGATTTTTTCAAAAAAAGTTGTTCAGACATCGAGGGCTAATTCTGTTTCCGATGATAAAAACCGATCTGATTCCACCGAAAAACATTTCAGGGGATCGTTTGCAACAGTATAGCACCATTTTTGAGTGAATTTCAGAACGTCAGATTTTTGCTGAAATTGTGACCGCGCGGCTTAGGGATTTTTTCAAAAAAAGTTGTTCAGACGTCGAGGGCTAATTCTGTTTCCCATGATAAAAACCTATCTGTTTCCACCAAAAAACCTTTCAGGGTATCGTTTGCAACAGTTTGCCAACATTTTTCAGTGAAATTCAGAACGTCAGATTTTTGCTGAAATTGTGACCGCGCGGCTTAGGGATTTTTTCAAAAAAAGTTGTTCAGACGTCGAGGGCTAATTCTGTTTCCCATGATAAAAACGTATCTGTTTCCACCAAAAAACCTTTTAGGGTATCGTTTGCAACAGTTTGCCAACATTTTTGAGTCAATTTCAGAATGTCAGATTTTTGCTGAAATTCTGAAATTTTGCTTAGGGATTTTTTCAAAAAAAGTTGTTCAGACGTCGAGGGCTAATTCTGTTTCCCATGATAAAAACCGATCTGATTCCACCGAAAAACATTTCAGGGGATCGTTTGCAACAGTATAGCACCATTTTTGAGTGAATTTCAGAACGTCAGATTTTTGCTGAAATTGTGACCGCGCGGCTTAGGGATTTTTTCAAAAAAAGTTGTTCAGACGTCGAGGGCTAATTCTGTTTCCCATGATAAAAACCTATCTGTTTCCACCAAAAAAACTTTCAGGGTATCGTTTGCAACAGTTTGCCAACATTTTTCAGTGAAATTCAGAATGTCAGATTTTTGCTGAAATTGTGACCGCGCGGATTAGGGATTTTTTCAAAAAAAGTTGTTCAGACGTCGAGGGCTAATTCTGTTTCCGATGATAAAAACCCATCTGTTTTCACCAAAAAACCTTTCAGGGGATCTTTTGTAACAGTTTGCCAACATTTCTGAGTGAATTTCAGAACGTCAGATTTTTTCTGAAATTGTGACCGCGCGGCTTAGGAATTTTTTCAAAAAAAGTTGTTCAGACGTCGAAGGCTAATTCTGTTTCCCATGATAAAAACCGATCTGATTCCACCGAAAAACATTTCAGGGGATCGTTTGCAACAGTATAGCACCATTTTTGAGTGAATTTCAGAACGTCAGTTTTTTGCTGAAATTGTGACCGCGCGGCTTAGGGATTTTTTCAAAAAAAGTTGTTCAGACGTCGAGGGCTAATTCTGATTCCCATGATAAAAACCTATCTGTTTCCACCAAAAAACCTTTCAGGGTATCGTTTGCAACAGTTTGCCAACATTTTTCAGTGAAATTCAGAATGTCAGATTTTTGCTGAAATTGTGACCGCGCGGATTAGGGATTTTTTCAAAAAAACTTGTTCAGACGTCGAGGGCTAATTCTGTTTCCGATGATAAAAACCCATCTGTTTTCACCAAAAAACCTTTCAGGGGATCTTTTGTAACAGTTTGCCAACATTTCTGAGTGAATTTCAGAACGTCAGATTTTTTCTGAAATTGTGACCGCGCGGCTTAGGAATTTTTTCAAAAAAAGTTGTTCAGACGTCGAGGGCTAATTCTGTTTCCCATGATAAAAACGTATCTGTTTCCAGCAAAAAACATTTCAGGGGATCGTTTGCAACAGTATAGCACCATTTTTGAGTGAATTTCAGAACGTCAGATTTTTGCTGAAATTGTGACCGCGCGGCTTAGGGATTTTTTCAAAAAAAGTTGTTCAGACGTCGA
This sequence comes from Podarcis bocagei, assembly GCF_964188305.1. Classification (NCBI taxonomy): domain Eukaryota; kingdom Metazoa; phylum Chordata; class Lepidosauria; order Squamata; family Lacertidae; genus Podarcis; species Podarcis bocagei. Next base: position 50,252 of record NW_027670245.1, on the reverse strand, counting down.
GGGCTAATTCTGTTTCCCATGATAAAAACCTATCTGTTTCCACCAAAAAACCTTTCAGGGTATCGTTTGCAACAGTTTGCCAACATTTTTCAGTGAAATTCAGAACGTCAGATTTTTGCTGAAATTGTGACCGCGCGGATTAGGGATTTTTTCAAAAAAAGTTGTTCAGACGTCGAGGGCTAATTCTGTTACCGATGAGAAAAACCCATCTGTTTTCACCAAAAAACCTTTCAGGGGATCTTTTGTAACAGTTTGCCAACATTTCTGAGTGAATTGCAGAATGTCAGATTTTTGCTGAAATTGTGACCGCGCGGCTTAGGAATTTTTTCAAAAAACGTTGTTTAGACATCGAGGGCTAATTGTGTTTCCCATGATAAAAATCCATCTGATTCGACCGAAAAACTTTTCAGGGGATCGTTTGCAACAGTTTAGCACCATTTTTGAGTGAATTTCAGAACGTCAGATTTTTGCTGAAATTGTGACCGCGCGGCTTAGGGATTTTTTCAAAAAAAGTTGTTCAGACGTCGAGGGCTAATTCTGTTTCCCATGATAAAAACCTATCTGTTTCCACCAAAAAACCTTTCAGGGTATCGTTTGCAACAGTTTGCCAACATTTTTCAGTGAAATTCAGAATGTCAGATTTTTGCTGAAATTGTGACCGCGCGGCTTAGGAATTTTTTCAAAAAAAGTTGTTCAGACGTCGAAGGCTAATTCTGTTTCCCATGATAAAAACCGATCTGATTCCACCGAAAAACATTTCAGGGGATCGTTTGCAACAGTATAGCACCATTTTTGAGTGAATTTCAGAACGTCAGTTTTTTGCTGAAATTGTGACCGCGCGGCTTAGGGATTTTTTCAAAAAAAGTTGTTCAGACGTCGAGGGCTAATTCTGATTCCCATGATAAAAACCTATCTGTTTCCACCAAAAAACCTTTCAGGGTATCGTTTGCAACAGTTTGCCAACATTTTTCAGTGAAATTCAGAATGTCAGATTTTTGCTGAAATTGTGACCGCGCGGATTAGGGATTTTTTCAAAAAAAGTTGTTCAGACGTCGAGGGCTAATTCTGTTTCCGATGATAAAAACCCATCTGTTTTCACCAAAAAACCTTTCAGGGGATCTTTTGTAACAGTTTGCCAACATTTCTGAGTGAATTTCAGAACGTCAGATTTTTTCTGAAATTGTGACCGCGCGGCTTAGGAATTTTTTCAAAAAAAGTTGTTCAGACGTCGAGGGCTAATTCTGTTTCCCATGATAAAAACGTATCTGTTTCCAGCAAAAAACATTTCAGGGGATTGTTTGCAACAGTATAGCACCATTTTTGAGTGAATTTCAGAACGTCAGATTTTTGCTGAAATTGTGACCGCGCGGCTTAGGGATTTTTTCAAAAAAAGTTGTTCAGACGTCGAGGGCTAATTCTGTTTCCCATGATAAAAACCTATCTGTTTCCACCAAAAAACCTTTCAGGGTATCGTTTGCAACAGTTTGCCAACATTTTTCAGTGAAATTCAGAACGTCAGATTTTTGCTGAAATTGTGACCGCGCGGATTAGGGATTTTTTCAAAAAAAGTTGTTCAGACGTCGAGGGCTAATTCTGTTACCGATGAGAAAAACCCATCTGTTTTCACCAAAAAACCTTTCAGGGGATCTTTTGTAACAGTTTGCCAACATTTCTGAGTGAATTGCAGAATGTCAGATTTTTGCTGAAATTGTGACCGCGCGGCTTAGGAATTTTTTCAAAAAACGTTGTTTAGACATCGAGGGCTAATTGTGTTTCCCATGATAAAAATCCATCTGATTCGACCGAAAAACTTTTCAGGGGATCGTTTGCAACAGTTTAGCACCATTTTTGAGTGAATTTCAGAACGTCAGATTTTTGCTGAAATTGTGACCGCGCGGCTTAGGGATTTTTTCAAAAAAAGTTGTTCAGACGTCGAGGGCTAATTCTGTTTCCCATGATAAAAACCTATCTGTTTCCACCAAAAAACCTTTCAGGGTATCGTTTGCAACAGTTTGCCAACATTTTTCAGTGAAATTCAGAACGTCAGATTTTTGCTGAAATTGTGACCGCGCGGATTAGGGATTTTTTCAAAAAAAGTTGTTCAGACGTCGAGGGCTAATTCTGTTACCGATGAGAAAAACCCATCTGTTTTCACCAAAAAACCTTTCAGGGGATCTTTTGTAACAGTTTGCCAACATTTCTGAGTGAATTGCAGAATGTCAGATTTTTGCTGAAATTGTGACCGCGCGGCTTAGGAATTTTTTCAAAAAACGTTGTTTAGACATCGAGGGCTAATTCTGTTTCCCATGATAAAAATCCATCTGATTCGACCGAAAAACTTTTCAGGGGATCGTTTGCAACAGTTTAGCAACATTTTTGAGTGAATTTCAGAACGTCAGATTTTTGCTGAAATTGTGACCGCGCGGCTTAGGGATTTTTTCAAAAAAAGTTGTTCAGACGTCGAGGGCTAATTCTGTTTCCCATGATAAAAACGTATCTGTTTGCAGCAAAAAACCTTTTAGGGTATCGTTTGCAACAGTTTGCCAACATTTTTGAGTGAATTTCAGAACGTCAGATTTTTGCTGAAATTGTGACCGTGCGGCTTAGGGATTTTTTCAAAAAAAGTTGTTCAGACATCGAGGGCTAATTCTGTTTCCGATGATAAAAACCGATCTGATTCCACCGGAAAACATTTCAGGGGATCGTTTGCAACAGTATAGCACCATTTTTGAGTGAATTTCAGAACGTCAGATTTTTGCTGAAATTGTGACCGCGCGGCTTAGGGATTTTTTCAAAAAAAGTTGTTCAGACGTCGAGGGCTAATTCTGTTTCCCATGATAAAAACCTATCTGTTTCCACCAAAAAACCTTTCAGGGTATCGTTTGCAACAGTTTGCCAACATTTTTCAGTGAAATTCAGAACGTCAGATTTTTGCTGAAATTGTGACCGCGCAGATTAGGGATTTTTTCAAAAAAAGTTGTTCAGACGTCGAGGGCTAATTCTGTTACCGATGAGAAAAACCCATCTGTTTTCACCAAAAAACCTTTCAGGGGATCTTTTGTAACAGTTTGCCAACATTTCTGAGTGAATTTCAGAATGTCAGATTTTTGCTGAAATTGTGACCGCGCGGCTTAGGAATTTTTTCAAAAAACGTTGTTTAGACATCGAGGGCTAATTCTGTTTCCCATGATAAAAATCCATCTGATTCCACCGAAAAACATTTCAGGGGATCGTTTGCAACAGTTTAGCACCATTTTTGAGTGAATTTCAGAACGTCAGATTTTTGCTGAAATTGTGACCGCGCGGCTTAGGGATTTTTACAAAAAAAGTTGTTCAGACGTCGAGGGCTAATTCTGTTTCCCATGATAAAAACGTATCTGTTTCCAGGAAAAAACCTTTTAGGGTATCGTTTGCAACAGTTTGCCAACATTTTTGAGTGAATTTCAGAACGTCAGATTTTTGCTGAAATTGTGACTGTGCGGCTTAGGGATTTTTTCAAAAAAAGTTGTTCAGACATCGAGGGCTAATTCTGTTTCCGATGATAAAAACCGATCTGATTCCACCGAAAAACATTTCAGGGGATCGTTTGCAACAGTATAGCACCATTTTTGAGTGAATTTCAGAACGTCAGATTTTTGCTGAAATTGTGACCGCGCGGATTAGGGATTTTTTCAAAAAACGTTGTTTAGACATCGAGGGCTAATTCTGTTTCCGATGATAAAAACGCATCTGATTCCACCGAAAAACTTTTCAGGGGATCGTTTGCAACAGTTTAGCACCATTTTTGAGTGAATTTCAGAACGTCAGATTTTTGCTGAAATTGTGACCGCGCGGCTTAGGGATTTTTACAAAAAAAGTTGTTCAGACGTCGAGGGCTAATTCTGTTTCCCATGATAAAAACCTATCTGTTTCCACCAAAAAACCTTTCAGGGTATCGTTTGCAACAGTTTGCCAACATTTTTGAGTGAATTTCAGAACGTCAGATTTTTGCTGAAATTGTGACTGTGCGGCTTAGGGATTTTTTCAAAAAAAGTTGTTCAGACATCGAGGGCTAATTCTGTTTCCGATGATAAAAACCGATCTGATTCCACCGAAAAACATTTCAGGGGATCGTTTGCAACAGTATAGCACCATTTTTGAGTGAATTTCAGAACGTCAGATTTTTGCTGAAATTGTGACCGCGCGGATTAGGGATTTTTTCAAAAAACGTTGTTTAGACATCGAGGGCTAATTCTGTTTCCGATGATAAAAACGCATCTGATTCCACCGAAAAACTTTTCAGGGGATCGTTTGCAACAGTTTAGCACCATTTTTGAGTGAATTTCAGAACGTCAGATTTTTGCTGAAATTGTGACCGCGCGGCTTAGGGATTTTTACAAAAAAAGTTGTTCAGACGTCGAGGGCAAATTCTGTTTCCCATGATAAAAACGTATCTGTTTCCACCAAAAAACCTTTTAGGGTATCGTTTGCAACAGTTTGCCAACATTTTTGAGTGAATTTCAGAACGTCAGATTTTTGCTGAAATTGTGACCGCGCGTCTTAGGGATTTTTTTCAAAAAAAGTTGTTCAGACGTCGAGGGCTAATTCTGTTTCCGATGATAAAAACCGATCTGATTCCACCGAAAAACATTTCAGGGGATCGTTTGAAACAGTATAGCACCATTTTTGAGTGAATTTCAGAACGTCAGATTTTTGCTGAAATTGTGTCCGCGCGGCTTAGGGATTTTTTCAAAAAAAGTTGTTCAGACGTCAAGGGCTAATTTTGTTTCCCATGATAAAAACCTATCTGTTTCCACCAAAAAACCTTTCAGGGTATCGTTTGCAACAGTTTGCCAACATTTTTCAGTGAAATTCAGAACGTCAGATTTTTGCTGAAATTGTGACCGCGCGGATTAGGGATTTTTTCAAAAAAAGTTGTTCAGACGTCGAAGGCTAATTCTGTTACCGATGAGAAAAACCCATCTGTTTTCACCAAAAAACCTTTCAGGGGATCTTTTGTAACAGTTTGCCAACATTTCTAGGTGAATTGCAGAATGTCAGATTTTTGCTGAAATTGTGACCGCGCGGCTTAGGAATTTTTTCAAAAAACGTTGTTCAGACGTCGAGGGCTAATTCTGTTTCCCATGATAAAAACCGATCTGATTCCACCGAAAAACATTTCAGGGGATCGTTTGCAACAGTTTAGCACCATTTTTGAGTGAATTTCAGAACGTCAGATTTTTGCTGAAATTGTGACCGCGCGGCTTAGGGATTTTTTCAAAAAAAGTTGTTCAGACGTCGAGGGCTAATTCTGATTCCCATGATAAAAACCTATCTGTTTCCACCAAAAAACCTTTCAGGGTATCGTTTGCAACAGTTTGCCAACATTTTTCAGTGAAATTCAGAATGTCAGATTTTTGCTGAAATTGTGACCGCGCGGATTAGGGATTTTTTCAAAAAAAGTTGTTCAGACGTCGAGGGCTAATTCTGTTTCCGATGATAAAAACCCATCAGTTTTCACCAAAAAACCTTTCAGGGGATCTTTTGTAACAGTTTGCCAACATTTCTGAGTGAATTTCAGAACGTCAGATTTTTTCTGAAATTGTGACCGCGCGGCTTAGGAATTTTTTCAAAAAAAGTTGTTCAGACGTCGAGGGCTAATTCTGTTTCCCATGATAAAAACCGATCTGATTCCACCGAAAAACATTTCAGGGGATCGTTTGCAACAGTATAGCACCATTTTTGAGTGAATTTCAGAACGTCAGATTTTTGCTGAAATTGTGACCGCGCGGCTTAGGGATTTTTTCAAAAACGTTGTTCAGACGTCGAGGGCTAATTCTGTTTCCCATGATAAAAACCTATCTGTTTCCACCAAAAAACCTTTCAGGGTATCGTTTGCAACAGTTTGCCAACATTTTTCAGTGAAATTCAGAATGTCAGATTTTTGCTGAAATTGTGACCGCGCGGATTAGGGATTTTTTCAAAAAAAGTTGTTCAGACGTCGAGGGCTAATTCTGTTTCCGATGATAAAAACCCATCAGTTTTCACCAAAAAACCTTTCAGGGGATCTTTTGTAACAGTTTGCCAACATTTCTGAGTGAATTTCAGAACGTCAGATTTTTTCTGAAATTGTGACCGCGCGGTTTAGGAATTTTTTCAAAAAAAGTTGTTCAGACGTCGAGGGCTAATTCTGTTTCCCATGATAAAAACCGATCTGATTCCACCGAAAAACATTTCAGGGGATCGTTTGCAACAGTATAGCACCATTTTTGAGTGAATTTCAGAACGTCAGATTTTTGCTGAAATTGTGACCGCGCGGCTTAGGGATTTTTTCAAAAAAAGTTGTTCAGACGTCGAGGGCTAATTCTGTTTCCCATGATAAAAACCTATCTGTTTCCACCAAAAAACCTTTCAGGGTATCGTTTGCAACAGTTTGCCAACATTTTTCAGTGAAATTCAGAATGTCAGATTTTTGCTGAAATTCTGAAATTTTGCTTAGGGATTTTTTCAAAAAAAGTTGTTCAGACGTCGAGGGCTAATTCTGTTTCCGATGATAAAAACCCATCAGTTTTCACCAAAAAACCTTTCAGGGGATCTTTTGTAACAGTTTGCCAACATTTCTGAGTGAATTTCAGAACGTCAGATTTTTTCTGAAATTGTGACCGCGCGGCTTAGGAATTTTTTCAAAAAAGTTGTTCAGACGTCGAGGGCTAATTCTGTTTCCCATGATAAAAACCGATCTGATTCCACCGAAAAACATTTCAGGGGATCGTTTGCAACAGTATAGCACCATTTTTGAGTGAATTTCAGAACGTCAGATTTTTGCTGAAATTGTGACCGCGCGGCTTAGGGATTTTTTCAAAAACGTTGTTCAGACGTCGAGGGCTAATTCTGTTTCCCATGATAAAAACCTATCTGTTTCCACCAAAAAACCTTTCAGGGTATCGTTTGCAACAGTTTGCCAACATTTTTCAGTGAAATTCAGAATGTCAGATTTTTGCTGAAATTGTGACCGCGCGGATTAGGGATTTTTTCAAAAAAAGTTGTTCAGACGTCGAGGGCTAATTCTGTTTCCGATGATAAAAACCCATCAGTTTTCACCAAAAAACCTTTCAGGGGATCTTTTGTAACAGTTTGCCAACATTTCTGAGTGAATTTCAGAACGTCAGATTTTTTCTGAAATTGTGACCGCGCGGTTTAGGAATTTTTTCAAAAAAAGTTGTTCAGACGTCGAGGGCTAATTCTGTTTCCCATGATAAAAACCGATCTGATTCCACCGAAAAACATTTCAGGGGATCGTTTGCAACAGTATAGCACCATTTTTGAGTGAATTTCAGAACGTCAGATTTTTGCTGAAATTGTGACCGCGCGGCTTAGGGATTTTTTCAAAAACGTTGTTCAGACGTCGAGGGCTAATTCTGTTTCCCATGATAAAAACCTATCTGTTTCCACCAAAAAACCTTTCAGGGTATCGTTTGCAACAGTTTGCCAACATTTTTCATTGAAATTCAGAACGTCAGATTTTTTCTGAAATTGTGACCGCGCGGATTAGGGATTTTTTCAAAAAAAGTTGTTCAGACGTCGAGGGCTAATTCTGTTACCGATGAGAAAAACCCATCTGTTTTCACCGAAAAACCTTTCAGGGGATCTTTTGTAACAGTTTGCCAACATTTCTGAGTGAATTTCAGAATGTCAGATTTTTGCTGAAATTGTGACCGCGCGGCTTAGGAATTTTTTCAAAAAACGTTGTTTAGACGTCGAGGGCTAATTCTGTTTCCCATGATAAAAATCCATCTGATTCCACCCAAAAACATTTCAGGGGATCGTTTGCAACAGTATAGCACCATTTTTGAGTGAATTTCAGAACGTCAGATTTTTGCTGAAATTGTGACCGCGCGGCTTAGGGATTTTTTCAAAAAAAGTTGTTCAGACGTCGAGGGCTAATTCTGATTCCCATGATAAAAACCTATCTGTTTCCACCAAAAAACCTTTCAGGGTATCGTTTGCAACAGTTTGCCAACATTTTTCAGTGAAATTCAGAATGTCAGATTTTTGCTGAAATTGTGACCGCGCGGCTTAGGAATTTTTTCAAAAAACGTTGTTCAGACGTCGAGGGCTAATTCTGTTTCCCATGATAAAAACCGATCTGATTCCACCGAAAAACATTTCAGGGGATCGTTTGCAACAGTATAGCACCATTTTTGAGTGAATTTCAGAACGTCAGATTTTTGCTGAAATTGTGACCGCGCGGCTTAGGGATTTTTTCAAAAAAAGTTGTTCAGACGTCGAGGGCTAATTCTGATTCCCATGATAAAAACCTATCTGTTTCCACCAAAAAACCTTTCAGGGTATCGTTTGCAACAGTTTGCCAACATTTTTCAGTGAAATTCAGAATGTCAGATTTTTGCTGAAATTGTGACCGCGCGGCTTAGGGATTTTTTCAAAAAAAGTTGTTCAGACGTCGAGGGCTAATTCTGTTTCCGATGATAAAAACCCATCAGTTTTCACCAAAAAACCTTTCAGGGGATCTTTTGTAACAGTTTGCCAACATTTCTGAGTGAATTTCAGAACGTCAGATTTTTTCTGAAATTGTGACCGCGCGGCTTAGGAATTTTTTCAAAAAAAGTTGTTCAGACGTCGAGGGCTAATTCTGTTTCCCATGATAAAAACCGATCTGATTCCACCGAAAAACATTTCAGGGGATCGTTTGCAACAGTATAGCACCATTTTTGAGTGAATTTCAGAACGTCAGATTTTTGCTGAAATTGTGACCGCGCGGCTTAGGGATTTTTTCAAAAACGTTGTTCAGACGTCGAGGGCTAATTCTGTTTCCCATGATAAAAACCTATCTGTTTCCACCAAAAAACCTTTCAGGGTATCGTTTGCAACAGTTTGCCAACATTTTTCAGTGAAATTCAGAATGTCAGATTTTTGCTGAAATTGTGACCGCGCGGATTAGGGATTTTTTCAAAAAAAGTTGTTCAGACGTCGAGGGCTAATTCTGTTTCCGATGATAAAAACCCATCAGTTTTCACCAAAAAACCTTTCAGGGGATCTTTTGTAACAGTTTGCCAACATTTCTGAGTGAATTTCAGAACGTCAGATTTTTTCTGAAATTGTGACCGCGCGGCTTAGGAATTTTTTCAAAAAAAGTTGTTCAGACGTCGAGGGCTAATTCTGTTTCCCATGATAAAAACCGATCTGATTCCACCGAAAAACATTTCAGGGGATCGTTTGCAACAGTATAGCACCATTTTTGAGTGAATTTCAGAACGTCAGATTTTTGCTGAAATTGTGACCGCGCGGCTTAGGGATTTTTTCAAAAACGTTGTTCAGACGTCGAGGGCTAATTCTGTTTCCCATGATAAAAACCTATCTGTTTCCACCAAAAAACCTTTCAGGGTATCGTTTGCAACAGTTTGCCAACATTTTTCATTGAAATTCAGAACGTCAGATTTTTGCTGAAATTGTGACCGCGCAGATTAGGGATTTTTTCAAAAAAAGTTGTTCAGACGTCGAGGGCTAATTCTGTTACCGATGAGAAAAACCCATCTGTTTTCACCAAAAAACCTTTCAGGGGATCTTTTGTAACAGTTTGCCAACATTTCTGAGTGAATTTCAGAATGTCAGATTTTTGCTGAAATTGTGACCGCGCGGCTTAGGAATTTTTTCAAAAAACGTTGTTCAGACATCGAGGGCTAATTCTGTTTCCCATGATAAAAATCCATCTGATTCCACCCAAAAACATTTCAGGGGATCGTTTGCAACAGTATAGCACCATTTTTGAGTGAATTTCAGAACGTCAGATTTTTGCTGAAATTGTGACCGCGCGGCTTAGGGATTTTTTCAAAAAAAGTTGTTCAGACGTCGAGGGCTAATTCTGATTCCCATGATAAAAACCTATCTGTTTCCACCAAAAAACCTTTCAGGGTATCGTTTGCAACAGTTTGCCAACATTTTTCAGTGAAATTCAGAATGTCAGATTTTTGCTGAAATTGTGACCGCGCGGATTAGGGATTTTTTCAAAAAAAGTTGTTCAGACGTCGAGGGCTAATTCTGTTTCCGATGATAAAAACCCATCAGTTTTCACCAAAAAACCTTTCAGGGGATCTTTTGTAACAGTTTGCCAACATTTCTGAGTGAATTTCAGAACGTCAGATTTTTTCTGAAATTGTGACCGCGCGGCTTAGGAATTTTTTCAAAAAAAGTTGTTCAGACGTCGAGGGCTAATTCTGTTTCCCATGATAAAAACCGATCTGATTCCACCGAAAAACATTTCAGGGGATCGTTTGCAACAGTATAGCACCATTTTTGAGTGAATTTCAGAACGTCAGATTTTTGCTGAAATTGTGACCGCGCGGCTTAGGGATTTTTTCAAAAACGTTGTTCAGACGTCGAGGGCTAATTCTGTTTCCCATGATAAAAACCTATCTGTTTCCACCAAAAAACCTTTCAGGGTATCGTTTGCAACAGTTTGCCAACATTTTTCAGTGAAATTCAGAATGTCAGATTTTTGCTGAAATTGTGACCGCGTGGATTAGGGATTTTTTCAAAAAAAGTTGTTCAGACGTCGAGGGCTAATTCTGTTTCCGATGATAAAAACCCATCAGTTTTCACCAAAAAACCTTTCAGGGGATCTTTTGTAACAGTTTGCCAACATTTCTGAGTGAATTTCAGAACGTCAGATTTTTTCTGAAATTGTGACCGCGCGGCTTAGGAATTTTTTCAAAAAAAGTTGTTCAGACGTCGAGGGCTAATTCTGTTTCCCATGATAAAAACCGATCTGATTCCACCGAAAAACATTTCAGGGGATCGTTTGCAACAGTATAGCACCATTTTTGAGTGAATTTCAGAACGTCAGATTTTTGCTGAAATTGTGACCGCGCGGCTTAGGGATTTTTTCAAAAACGTTGTTCAGACGTCGAGGGCTAATTCTGTTTCCCATGATAAAAACCTATCTGTTTCCACCAAAAAACCTTTCAGGGTATCGTTTGCAACAGTTTGCCAACATTTTTCATTGAAATTCAGAACGTCAGATTTTTGCTGAAATCGTGACCGCGCGGATTAGGGATTTTTTCAAAAAAAGTTGTTCAGACGTCGAGGGCTAATTCTGTTACCGATGAGAAAAACCCATCTGTTTTCACCAAAAAACCTTTCAGGGGATCTTTTGTAACAGTTTGCCAACATTTCTGAGTGAATTTCAGAATGTCAGATTTTTGCTGAAATTGTGACCGCGCGGCTTAGGAATTTTTTCAAAAAACGTTGTTTAGACATCGAGGGCTAATTCTGTTTCCCATGATAAAAATCCATCTGATTCCACCCAAAAACATTTCAGGGGATCGTTTGCAACAGTATAGCACCATTTTTGAGTGAATTTCAGAACGTCAGATTTTTGCTGAAATTGTGACCGCGCGGCTTAGGGATTTTTTCAAAAAAAGTTGTTCAGACGTCGAGGGCTAATTCTGATTCCCATGATAAAAACCTATCTGTTTCCACCAAAAAACCTTTCAGGGTATCGTTTGCAACAGTTTGCCAACATTTTTCAGTGAAATTCAGAATGTCAGATTTTTGCTGAAATTGTGACCGCGCGGATTAGGGATTTTTTCAAAAAAAGTTGTTCAGACGTCGAGGGCTAATTCTGTTTCCGATGATAAAAACCCATCTGTTTTCACCAAAAAACCTTTCAGGGGATCTTTTGTAACAGTTTGCCAACATTTCTGAGTGAATTTCAGAACGTCAGATTTTTGCTGAAATTGTGACCGCGCGGCTTAGGAATTTTTTCAAAAAAAGTTGTTCAGACGTCGAGGGCTAATTCTGTTTCCCATGATAAAAACCGATCTGATTCCACCGAAAAACATTTCAGGGGATCGTTTGCAACAGTTTAGCAACATTTTTGAGTGAATTTCAGAACGTCAGATTTTTGCTGAAATTGTGACCGCGCGGCTTAGGGATTTTTTCAAAAAAAGTTGTTCAGACGTCGAGGGCTAATTCTGTTTCCCATGATAAAAACCTATCTGTTTCCACCAAAAAACCTTTCAGGGTATCGTTTGCAACAGTTTGCCAACATTTTTCAGTGAAATTCAGAACGTCAGATTTTTGCTGAAATTGTGACCGCGCGGATTAGGGATTTTTTCAAAAAAAGTTGTTCAGACGTCGAGGGCTGATTCTGTTACCGATGAGAAAAACCCATCTGTTTTCACCAAAAAACCTTTCAGGGGATCTTTTGTAACAGTTTGCCAACATTTCTGAGTGAATTGCAGAATGTCAGATTTTTGCTGAAATTGTGACCGCGCGGCTTAGGAATTTTTTCAAAAAACGTTGTTTAGACATCGAGGGCTAATTCTGTTTCCCATGATAAAAATCCATCTGATTCGACCGAAAAACTTTTCAGGGGATCGTTTGCAACAGTTTAGCAACATTTTTGAGTGAATTTCAGAACGTCAGATTTTTGCTGAAATTGTGACCGCGCGGCTTAGGGATTTTTTCAAAAAAAGTTGTTCAGACGTCGAGGGCTAATTCTGTTTCCCATGATAAAAACGTATCTGTTTCCAGCAAAAAACCTTTTACGGTATCGTTTGCAACAGTTTGCCAACATTTTTGAGTGAATTTCAGAACGTCAGATTTTTGCTGAAATTGTGACCGCGCGGCTTAGGGATTTTTTCAAAAAAAGTTGTTCAGACGTCGAGGGCTAATTCTGTTTCCCATGATAAAAACGTATCTGTTTCCAGCAAAAAACATTTCAGGGGATCGTTTGCAACAGTATAGCACCATTTTTGAGTGAATTTCAGAACGTCAGATTTTTGCTGAAATTGTGACCGCGCGGCTTAGGGATTTTTTCAAAAAAAGTTGTTCAGACGTCGAGGGCTAATTCTGTTTCCCATGATAAAAACCTATCTGTTTCCACCAAAAAACCTTTCAGGGTATCGTTTGCAACAGTTTGCCAACATTTTTCAGTGAAATTCAGAACGTCAGATTTTTGCTGAAATGGTGACCGCGCGGCTTAGGGATTTTTTCAAAAAAAGTTGTTCTGAAATCGAGGGCTAATTCTGTTACCGATGAGAAAAACCCATCTGTTTTCACCAAAAAACCTTTCAGGGGATCTTTTGTAACAGTTTGCCAACATTTCTGAGTGAATTGCAGAATGTCAGATTTTTGCTGAAATTGTCACCGCGCGGCTTAGGAATTTTTTCAAAAAACGTTGTTTAGACATCGAGGGCTAATTCTGTTTCCCATGATAAAAATCCATCTGATTCGACCGAAAAACTTTTCAGGGGATCGTTTGCAACAGTTTAGCAACATTTTTGAGTGAATTTCAGAACGTCAGATTTTTGCTGAAATTGTGACCGCGCGGCTTAGGGATTTTTACAAAAAAAGTTGTTCAGACGTCGAGGGCTAATTCTGTTTCCCATGATAAAAACGTATCTGTTTCCAGCAAAAAACCTTTCAGGGGATCGTTTGCAACAGTATAGCACCATTTTTGAGTGAATTTCAGAACGTCAGATTTTTGCTGAAATTGTGACCGCGCGGCTTAGGGATTTTTTCAAAAAAAGTTGTTCAGACGTCGAGGGCTAATTCTGTTTCCAATGATAAAAACCTATCTGTTTCCACCCAAAAACCTTTCCGGGTATCGTTTGCAACAGTTTGCCAACATTTTTCAGTGACATTCAGAACGTCAGATTTTTGCTGAAATTGTGACCGCGCGGATTAGGGATTTTTTCAAAAAACGTTGTTTAGACATCGAGGGCTAATTCTGTTTCCGATGATAAAATCGCATCTGATTCCACCGAAAAACTTTTCAGGGGATCGTTTGCAACAGTTTAGCACCATTTTTGAGTGAATTTCAGAACGTCAGATTTTTGCTGAAATTGTGACCGCGCGGCTTAGGGATTTTTACAAAAAAAGTTGTTCAGACGTCGAGGGCTAATTCTGTTTCCCATCATAAAAACGTATCTGTTTCCAGCAAAAAACCTTTCAGGGGATCGTTTGCAACAGTATAGCACCATTTTTGAGTGAATTTCAGAACGTCAGATTTTTGCTGAAATTGTGACCGCGCGGCTTAGGGATTTTTTCAAAAAAAGTTGTTCAGACGTCGAGGGCTAATTCTGTTTCCGATGATAAAAACCTATCTGTTTCCACCCAAAATCCTTTCCGGGTATCGTTTGCAACAGTTTGCCAACATTTTTCAGTGACATTCAGAACGTCAGATTTTTGCTGAAATTGTGACCGCGCGGATTAGGGATTTTTTCAAAAAACGTTGTTTAGACATCGAGGGCTAATTCTGTTTCCGATGATAAAATCGCATCTGATTCCACCGAAAAACTTTTCAGGGGATCGTTTGCAACAGTTTAGCACCATTTTTGAGTGAATTTCAGAACGTCAGATTTTTGCTGAAATTGTGACCGCGCGGCTTAGGGATTTTTACAAAAAAAGTTGTTCAGACGTCGAGGGCTAATTCTGTTTCCCATGATAAAAACGTATCTGTTTCCAGCAAAAAACCTTTTAGGGTATCGTTTGCAACAGTTTGCCAACATTTTTGAGTGAATTTCAGAACGTCAGATTTTTGCTGAAATTGTGACCGTGCGGCTTAGGGATTTTTTCAAAAAAAGTTGTTCAGACATCGAGGGCTAATTCTGTTTCCGATGATAAAAACCGATCTGATTCCACCGAAAAACATTTCAGGGGATCGTTTGCAACAGTATAGCACCATTTTTGAGTGAATTTCAGAACGTCAGATTTTTGCTGAAATTGTGACCGTGCGGCTTAGGGATTTTTTCAAAAAAAGTTGTTCAGACATCGAGGGCTAATTCTGTTTCCCATGATAAAAACCTATCTGTTTCCACCAAAAAACCTTTCAGGGTATCGTTTGCAACAGTTTGCCAACATTTTTCAGTGAAATTCAGAACGTCAGATTTTTGCTGAAATTGTGACCGCGCGGATTAGGGATTTTTTCAAAAAAAGTTGTTCAGACGTCGAGGGCTAATTCTGTTACCGATGAGAAAAACCCATCTGTTTTCACCAAAAAACCTTTCAGGGGATCTTTTGTAACAGTTTGCCAACATTTCTGAGTGAATTGCAGAATGTCAGATTTTTGCTGAAATTGTGACCGCGCGGCTTAGGAATTTTTTCAAAAAACGTTGTTTAGACATCGAGGGCTAAATCTGTTTCCCATGATAAAAATCCTTCTGATTCGACCGAAAAACTTTTCAGGGGATCGTTTGCAACAGTTAAGCAACATTTTTGAGTGAATTTCAGAACGTCAGATTTTTGCTGAAATTGTGACCGCGCGGCTTAGGGATTTTTACAAAAAAAAGTTGTTCAGACGTCGAGGGCTAATTCTGTTTCCCATGATAAAAACATATCTGTTTCCAGCAAAAAACCTTTTAGGGTATCGTTTGCAACAGTTTGCCAACATTTTTGAGTGAATTTCAGAACGTCAGATTTTTGCTGAAATTGTGACCGTGCGGCTTAGGGATTTTTTGAAAAAAAGTTGTTCAGACATCGAGGGCTAATTCTGTTTCCCATGATAAAAATCCATCTGATTCGACCGAAAAACTTTTCAGGGGATCGTTTGCAACAGTTTAGCAACATTTTTGAGTGAATTTCAGAACGTCAGATTTTTGCTGAAATTGTGACCGCGCGGCTTAGGGATTTTTTCAAAAAAAGTTGTTCAGACGTCGAGGGCTAATTCTGTTTCCCATGATAAAAACGTATCTGTTTCCAGCAAAAAACCTTTTAGGGTATCGTTTGCAACAGTTTGCCAACATTTTTGAGTGAATTTCAGAACGTCAGATTTTTGCTGAAATTGTGACCGTGCGGCTTAGGGATTTTTTCAAAAAAAGTTGTTCAGACATCGAGGGCTAATTCTGTTTCCGATGATAAAAACCGATCTGATTCCACCGAAAAACATTTCAGGGGATCGTTTGCAACAGTATAGCACCATTTTTGAGTGAATTTCAGAACGTCAGATTTTTGCTGAAATTGTGACCGCGCGGCTTAGGGATTTTTTCAAAAAAAGTTGTTCAGACGTCGAGGGCTAATTCTGTTTCCCATGATAAAAACCTATCTGTTTCCACCAAAAAACCTTTCAGGGTATCGTTTGCAACAGTTTGCCAACATTTTTCAGTGAAATTCAGAACGTCAGATTTTTGCTGAAATTGTGACCGCGCGGATTAGGGATTTTTTCAAAAAAAGTTGTTCAGACGTCGAGGGCTAATTCTGTTACCGATGAGAAAAACCCATCTGTTTTCACCAAAAAACCTTTCAGGGGATCTTTTGTAACAGTTTGCCAACATTTCTGAGTGAATTGCAGAATGTCAGATTTTTGCTGAAATTGTGACCGCGCGGCTTAGGAATTTTTTCAAAAAACGTTGTTTAGACATCGAGGGCTAATTCTGTTTCCCATGATAAAAATCCATCTGATTCGACCGAAAAACTTTTCAGGGGATCGTTTGCAACAGTTTAGCACCATTTTTGAGTGAATTTCAGAACGTCAGATTTTTGCTGAAATTGTGACCGCGCGGCTTAGGGATTTTTACAAAAAAAGTTGTTCAGACGTCGAGGGCTAATTCTGTTTCCCATGATAAAAACGTATCTGTTTCCAGCAAAAAACCTTTTAGGGTATCGTTTGCAACAGTTTGCCAACATTTTTGAGTGAATTTCAGAACGTCAGATTTTTGCTGAAATTGTGACCGTGCGGCTTAGGGATTTTTTCAAAAAAAGTTGTTCAGACATCGAGGGCTAATTCTGTTTCCGATGATAAAAACCGATCTGATTCCACCGAAAAACATTTCAGGGGATCGTTTGCAACAGTATAGCACCATTTTTGAGTGAATTTCAGAACGTCAGATTTTTGCTGAAATTGTGACCGCGCGGATTAGGGATTTTTTCAAAAAACGTTGTTTAGACATCGAGGGCTAATTCTGTTTCCGATGATAAAAACGCATCTGATTCCACCGAAAAACTTTTCAGGGTATCGTTTGCAACAGTTTGCCAACATTTTTCAGTGAAATTCAGAATGTCAGATTTTTGCTGAAATTGTAACCGCGCGGATTAGGGATTTTTTCAAAAAAAGTTGTTCAGACGTCGAGGGCTAATTCTGTTACCGATGAGAAAAACCCATCTGTTTTCACCAAAAAACCTTTCAGGGGATCTTTTGTAACAGTTTGCCAACATTTCTGAGTGAATTTCAGAACGTCAGATTTTTTCTGAAATTGTGACCGCGCGGCTTAGGAATTTTTTCAAAAAAAGTTGTTCAGACGTCGAGGGCTAATTCTGTTTCCCATGATAAAAACCGATCTGATTCCACCGAAAAACATTTCAGGGGATCGTTTGCAACAGTATAGCACCATTTTTGAGTGAATTTCAGAACGTCAGATTTTTGCTGAAATTGTGACCGCGCGGCTTAGGGATTTTTTCAAAAAAAGTTGTTCAGACGTCGAGGGCTAATTCTGATTCCCATGATAAAAACCTATCTGTTTCCACCAAAAAACCTTTCCGGGTATCGTTTGCAACAGTTTGCCAACATTTTTCAGTGAAATTCAGAATGTCAGATTTTTGCTGAAATTGTGACCGCGCGGATTAGGGATTTTTTCAAAAAAAGTTGTTCAGACGTCGAGGGCTAATTCTGTTTCCGATGATAAAAACCCATCTGTTTTCACCAAAAAACCTTTCAGGGGATCTTTTGTAACAGTTTGCCAACATTTCTGAGTGAATTTCAGAACGTCAGATTTTTTCTGAAATTGTGACCGCGCGGCTTAGGAATTTTTTCAAAAAAAGTTGTTCAGACGTCGAGGGCTAATTCTGTTTCCCATGATAAAAACCGATCTGATTCCACCGAAAAACATTTCAGGGGATCGTTTGCAACAGTATAGCACCATTTTTGAGTGAATTTCAGAACGTCAGATTTTTGCTGAAATTGTGACCGCGCGGCTTAGGGATTTTTTCAAAAAAAGTTGTTCAGACGTCGAGGGCTAATTCTGTTTCCCATGATAAAAACCTATCTGTTTCCACCAAAAACCCTTTCAGGGTATCGTTTGCAACAGTTTGCCAACATTTTTCAGTGAAATTCAGAACGTCAGATTTTTGCTGAAATTGTGACCGCGCGGATTAGGGATTTTTTCAAAAAAAGTTGTTCAGACGTCGAGGGCTAATTCTGTTACCGATGAGAAAAACCCATCTGTTTTCACCAAAAAACCTTTCAGGGGATCTTTTGTAACAGTTTGCCAACATTTCTGAGTGAATTGCAGAATGTCAGATTTTTGCTGAAATTGTGACCGCGCGGCTTAGGAATTTTTTCAAAAAACGTTGTTTAGACATCGAGGGCTAATTCTGTTTCCCATGATAAAAATCCATCTGATTCGACCGAAAAACTTTTCAGGGGATCGTTTGCAACAGTTTAGCAACATTTTTGAGTGAATTTCAGAACGTCAGATTTTTGCTGAAATTGTGACCGCGCGGCTTAGGGATTTTTTCAAAAAAAGTTGTTCAGACGTCGAGGGCTAATTCTGTTTCCCATGATAAAAACGTATCTGTTTCCAGCAAAAAACCTTTTAGGGTATCGTTTGCAACAGTTTGCCAACATTTTTGAGTGAATTTCAGAACGTCAGATTTTTGCTGAAATTGTGACCGCGCGGCTTAGGGATTTTTTCAAAAAAAGTTGTTCAGACGTCGAGGGCTAATTCTGTTTCCCATGATAAAAACGTATCTGTTTCCAGCAAAAAACATTTCAGGGGATCGTTTGCAACAGTATAGCACCATTTTTGAGTGAATTTCAGAACGTCAGATTTTTGCTGAAATTGTGACCGCGCGGCTTAGTGATTTTTTCAAAAAAAGTTGTTCATACGTCGAGGGCTAATTCTGTTTCCCATGATAAAAACCTATCTGTTTCCACCAAAAAACCTTTCAGGGTATCGTTTGCAACAGTTTGCCAACATTTTTCAGTGAAATTCAGAACGTCAGATTTTTGCTGAAATTGTGACCGCGCGGATTAGGGATTTTTTCAAAAAAAGTTGTTCAGACGTCGAGGGCTAATTCTGTTACCGATGAGAAAAACCCATCTGTTTTCACCAAAAAACCTTTCAGGGGATCTTTTGTAACAGTTTGCCAACATTTCTGAGTGAATTGCAGAATGTCAGATTTTTGCTGAAATTGTGACCGCGCGGCTTAGGAATTTTTTCAAAAAACGTTGTTTAGACATCGAGGGCTAATTCTGTTTCCCATGATAAAAATCAATCTGATTCGACCGAAAAACTTTTCAGGGGATCGTTTGCAACAGTTTAGCAACATTTTTGAGTGAATTTCAGAACGTCAGATTTTTGCTGAAATTGTGACCGCGCGGCTTAGGGATTTTTACAAAAAAAGTTGTTCAGACGTCGAGGGCTAATTCTGTTTCCCATGATAAAAACGTATCTGTTTCCAGCAAAAAACCTTTCAGGGGATCGTTTGCAACAGTATAGCACCATTTTTGAGTGAATTTCAGAACGTCAGATTTTTGCTGAAATTGTGACCGCGCGGCTTAGGGATTTTTTCAAAAAAAGTTGTTCAGACGTCGAGGGCTAATTCTGATTCCCATGATAAAAACCTATCTGTTTCCACCAAAAAACCTTTCCGGGTATCGTTTGCAACAGTTTGCCAACATTTTTCAGTGAAATTCAGAATGTCAGATTTTTGCTGAAATTGTGACCGCGCGGATTAGGGATTTTTTCAAAAAAAGTTGTTCAGACGTCGAGGGCTAATTCTGTTTCCGATGATAAAAACCCATCTGTTTTCACCAAAAAACCTTTCAGGGGATCTTTTGTAACAGTTTGCCAACATTTCTGAGTGAATTTCAGAACGTCAGATTTTTTCTGAAATTGTGACCGCGCGGCTTAGGAATTTTTTCAAAAAAAGTTGTTCAGACGTCGAGGGCTAATTCTGTTTCCCATGATAAAAACCGATCTGATTCCACCGAAAAACATTTCAGGGGATCGTTTGCAACAGTATAGCACCATTTTTGAGTGAATTTCAGAACGTCAGATTTTTGCTGAAATTGTGACCGCGCGGCTTAGGGATTTTTTCAAAAAAAGTTGTTCAGACGTCGAGGGCTAATTCTGTTTCCCATGATAAAAACCTATCTGTTTCCACCAAAAACCCTTTCAGGGTATCGTTTGCAACAGTTTGCCAACATTTTTCAGTGAAATTCAGAACGTCAGATTTTTGCTGAAATTGTGACCGCGCGGATTAGGGATTTTTTCAAAAAAAGTTGTTCAGACGTCGAGGGCTAATTCT
The DNA here is from genome assembly GCF_964188305.1 of Podarcis bocagei. Taxonomy (NCBI): domain Eukaryota; kingdom Metazoa; phylum Chordata; class Lepidosauria; order Squamata; family Lacertidae; genus Podarcis; species Podarcis bocagei. The sequence continues at coordinate 30,008 of NW_027670245.1, read as the reverse complement.
GTTACCGATGAGAAAAACCCATCTGTTTTCACCAAAAAACCTTTCAGGGGATCTTTTGTAACAGTTTGCCAACATTTCTGAGTGAATTGCAGAATGTCAGATTTTTGCTGAAATTGTGACCGCGCGGCTTAGGAATTTTTTCAAAAAACGTTGTTTAGACATCGAGGGCTAATTCTGTTTCCCATGATAAAAATCCATCTGATTCGACCGAAAAACTTTTCAGGGGATCGTTTGCAACAGTTTAGCAACATTTTTGAGTGAATTTCAGAACGTCAGATTTTTGCTGAAATTGTGACCGCGCGGCTTAGGGATTTTTTCAAAAAAAGTTGTTCAGACGTCGAGGGCTAATTCTGTTTCCCATGATAAAAACGTATCTGTTTCCAGCAAAAAACCTTTTAGGGTATCGTTTGCAACAGTTTGCCAACATTTTTGAGTGAATTTCAGAACGTCAGATTTTTGCTGAAATTGTGACCGCGCGGCTTAGGGATTTTTTCAAAAAAAGTTGTTCAGACGTCGAGGGCTAATTCTGTTTCCCATGATAAAAACGTATCTGTTTCCAGCAAAAAACATTTCAGGGGATCGTTTGCAACAGTATAGCACCATTTTTGAGTGAATTTCAGAACGTCAGATTTTTGCTGAAATTGTGACCGCGCGGCTTAGTGATTTTTTCAAAAAAAGTTGTTCATACGTCGAGGGCTAATTCTGTTTCCCATGATAAAAACCTATCTGTTTCCACCAAAAAACCTTTCAGGGTATCGTTTGCAACAGTTTGCCAACATTTTTCATTGAAATTCAGAACGTCAGATTTTTGCTGAAATTGTGACCGCGCGGATTAGGGATTTTTTCAAAAAAAGTTGTTCAGACGTCGAGGGCTAATTCTGTTACCGATGAGAAAAACCCATCTGTTTTCACCAAAAAACCTTTCAGGGGATCTTTTGTAACAGTTTGCCAACATTTCTGAGTGAATTGCAGAATGTCAGATTTTTGCTGAAATTGTGACCGCGCGGCTTAGGAATTTTTTCAAAAAACGTTGTTTAGACATCGAGGGCTAATTCTGTTTCCCATGATAAAAATCCATCTGATTCGACCGAAAAACTTTTCAGGGGATCGTTTGCAACAGTTTAGCAACATTTTTGAGTGAATTTCAGAACGTCAGATTTTTGCTGAAATTGTGACCGCGCGGCTTAGGGATTTTTACAAAAAAAGTTGTTCAGACGTCGAGGGCTAATTCTGTTTCCCATGATAAAAACGTATCTGTTTCCAGCAAAAAACCTTTCAGGGGATCGTTTGCAACAGTATAGCACCATTTTTGAGTGAATTTCAGAACGTCAGATTTTTGCTGAAATTGTGACCGCGCGGCTTAGGGATTTTTTCAAAAAAGTTGTTCAGACGTCGAGGGCTAATTCTGTTTCCGATGATAAAAACCTATCTGTTTCCACCCAAAAACCTTTCCGGGTATCGTTTGCAACAGTTTGCCAACATTTTTCAGTGACATTCAGAACGTCAGATTTTTGCTGAAATTGTGACCGCGCGGATTAGGGATTTTTTCAAAAAACGTTGTTTAGACATCGAGGGCTAATTCTGTTTCCGATGATAAAATCGCATCTGATTCCACCGAAAAACTTTTCAGGGGATCGTTTGCAACAGTTTAGCACCATTTTTGAGTGAATTTCAGAACGTCAGATTTTTGCTGAAATTGTGACCGCGCGGCTTAGGGATTTTTACAAAAAAAGTTGTTCAGACGTCGAGGGCAAATTCTGTTTCCCATGATAAAAACGTATCTGTTTCCACCAAAAAACCTTTTAGGGTATCGTTTGCAACAGTTTGCCAACATTTTTGAGTGAATTTCAGAACGTCAGATTTTTGCTGAAATTGTGACCGCGCGGCTTAGGGATTTTTACAAAAAAAGTTGTTCAGACGTCGAGGGCTAATTCTGTTTCCCATGATAAAAACGTATCTGTTTCCAGCAAAAAACCTTTTAGGGTATCGTTTGCAACAGTATAGCACCATTTTTGAGTGAATTTCAGAACGTCAGATTTTTGCTGAAATTGTGACCGTGCGGCTTAGGGATTTTTTCAAAAAAAGTTGTTCAGACATCGAGGGCTAATTCTGTTTCCCATGATAAAAACCTATCTGTTTCCACCAACAAACCTTTCAGGGTATCGTTTGCAACAGTTTGCCAACATTTTTCAGTGAAATTCAGAACGTCAGATTTTTGCTGAAATTGTGACCGCGCGGATTAGGGATTTTTTCAAAAAAAGTTGTTCAGACGTCGAGGGCTAATTCTGTTACCGATGAGAAAAACCCATCTGTTTTCACCAAAAAACCTTTCAGGGGATCTTTTGTAACAGTTTGCCAACATTTCTGAGTGAATTGCAGAATGTCAGATTTTTGCTGAAATTGTGACCGCGCGGCTTAGGAATTTTTTCAAAAAACGTTGTTTAGACATCGAGGGCTAAATCTGTTTCCCATTATAAAAATCCATCTGATTCGACCGAAAAACTTTTCAGGGGATCGTTTGCAACAGTTAAGCAACATTTTTGAGTGAATTTCAGAACGTCAGATTTTTGCTGAAATTGTGACCGCGCGGCTTAGGGATTTTTACAAAAAAAAGTTGTTCAGACGTCGAGGGCTAATTCTGTTTCCCATGATAAAAACGTATCTGTTTCCAGCAAAAAACCTTTTAGGGTATCGTTTGCAACAGTTTGCCAACATTTTTGAGTGAATTTCAGAACGTCAGATTTTTGCTGAAATTGTGACCGTGCGGCTTAGGGATTTTTTGAAAAAAAGTTGTTCAGACATCGAGGGCTAATTCTGTTTCCGATGATAAAAACCGATCTGATTCCACCGAAAAACATTTCAGGGGATCGTTTGCAACAGTATAGCACCATTTTTGAGTGAATTTCAGAACGTCAGATTTTTGCTGAAATTGTGACCGCGCGGCTTAGGGATTTTTTCAAAAAAAGTTGTTCAGACGTCGAGGGCTAATTCTGTTTCCCATGATAAAAACCGATCTGATTCCACCGAAAAACATTTCAGGGGATCGTTTGCAACAGTATAGCACCATTTTTGAGTGAATTTCAGAACGTCAGATTTTTGCTGAAATTGTGACCGCACGGCTTAGGGATTTTTTCAAAAAAAGTTGTTCAGACGTCGAGGGCTAATTCTGTTTCCCATGATAAAAACCCATCTGTTTCCACCAAAAAACCTTTCAGGGTATCGTTTGCAACAGTTTGCCAACATTTTTCAGTGAAATTCAGAACGTCAGATTTTTGCTGAAATTGTGACCGCGCGGCTTAGGGATTTTTTCAAAAAAAGTTGTTCAGACGTCGAGGGCTAATTCTGTTTCCCATGATAAAAACGTATCTGTTTCCACCAAAAAACCTTTTAGGGTATCGTTTGCAACAGTTTGCCAACATTTTTGAGTCAATTTCAGAATGTCAGATTTTTGCTGAAATTGTGACCGCGCGGCTTAGGGATTTTTTTCAAAAAAAGGTGTTCAGACGTCGAGGGCTAATTCTGTTTCCGATGATAAAAACCGATCTGATTCCACCGAAAAACATTTCAGGGGATCGTTTGCAACAGTATAGCACCATTTTTGAGTGAATTTCAGAACGTCAGATTTTTGCTGAAATTGTGACCGCGCGGATTAGGGATTTTTTCAAAAAAAGTTGTTCAGACGTCGAGGGCTAATTCTGTTACCGATGAGAAAAACCCATCTGTTTTCACCAAAAAACCTTTCAGGGGATCTTTTGTAACAGTTTGCCAACATTTCTGAGTGAATTGCAGAATGTCAGATTTTTGCTGAAATTGTGACCGCGCGGCTTAGGAATTTTTTCAAAAAACGTTGTTTAGACATCGAGGGCTAAATCTGTTTCCCATTATAAAAATCCATCTGATTCGACCGAAAAACTTTTCAGGGGATCGTTTGCAACAGTTAAGCAACATTTTTGAGTGAATTTCAGAACGTCAGATTTTTGCTGAAATTGTGACCGCGCGGCTTAGGGATTTTTACAAAAAAAAGTTGTTCAGACGTCGAGGGCTAATTCTGTTTCCCATGATAAAAACGTATCTGTTTCCAGCAAAAAACCTTTTAGGGTATCGTTTGCAACAGTTTGCCAACATTTTTGAGTGAATTTCAGAACGTCAGATTTTTGCTGAAATTGTGACCGTGCGGCTTAGGGATTTTTTGAAAAAAAGTTGTTCAGACATCGAGGGCTAATTCTGTTTCCGATGATAAAAACCGATCTGATTCCACCGAAAAACATTTCAGGGGATCGTTTGCAACAGTATAGCACCATTTTTGAGTGAATTTCAGAACGTCAGATTTTTGCTGAAATTGTGACCGCGCGGCTTAGGGATTTTTTCAAAAAAAGTTGTTCAGACGTCGAGGGCTAATTCTGTTTCCCATGATAAAAACCGATCTGATTCCACCGAAAAACATTTCAGGGGATCGTTTGCAACAGTATAGCACCATTTTTGAGTGAATTTCAGAACGTCAGATTTTTGCTGAAATTGTGACCGCACGGCTTAGGGATTTTTTCAAAAAAAGTTGTTCAGACGTCGAGGGCTAATTCTGTTTCCCATGATAAAAACCCATCTGTTTCCACCAAAAAACCTTTCAGGGTATCGTTTGCAACAGTTTGCCAACATTTTTCAGTGAAATTCAGAACGTCAGATTTTTGCTGAAATTGTGACCGCGCGGCTTAGGGATTTTTTCAAAAAAAGTTGTTCAGACGTCGAGGGCTAATTCTGTTTCCCATGATAAAAACGTATCTGTTTCCACCAAAAAACCTTTTAGGGTATCGTTTGCAACAGTTTGCCAACATTTTTGAGTCAATTTCAGAATGTCAGATTTTTGCTGAAATTGTGACCGCGCGGCTTAGGGATTTTTTTCAAAAAAAGGTGTTCAGACGTCGAGGGCTAATTCTGTTTCCCATGATAAAAACGTATCTGTTTCCACGAAAAAAACCTTTTAGGGTATCGTTTGCAACAGTTTGCCAGCATTTTTGAGTCAATTTCAGAACGTCAGATTTTTGCTGAAATTGTGACCGCGCGGCTTAGGGATTTTTTCAAAAAAAGTTGTTCAGACGTCGAGGGCTAATTCTGTTTCCCATGATAAAAACCTATCTGTTTCCACCAAAAAACCTTTCAGGGTATCGTTTGCAACAGTTTGCCAACATTTTTCAGTGAAATTCAGAACGTCAGATTTTTGCTGAAATTGTGACTGCGCGGATTAGGGATTTTTTCAAAAAAAGTTGTTCAGACGTCGAGGGCTAATTCTGTTTCCCATGATAAAAACGTATCTGTTTCCACGAAAAAAACCTTTTAGGGTATCGTTTGCAACAGTTTGCCAACATTTTTGAGTCAATTTCAGAACGTCAGATTTTTGCTGAAATTGTCACCGCGCGGCTTAGGGATTTTTTTCAAAAAAAGTTGTTCAGACGTCGAGGGCTAATTCTGTTTCCGATGATAAAAACCGATCTGATTCCACCGAAAAACATTTCAGGGGATCGTTTGTAACAGTTTGCCAACATTTTTCAGTGAAATTCAGAACGTCAGATTTTTGCTGAAATTGTGACCGCGCGGATTAGGGATTTTCTCAAAAAAAGTTGTTCAGACGTCGAGGGCTAATTCTGTTTCCGATGATAAAAACCCATCTGTTTTCACCAAAAAACCTTTCAGGGGATCGTTTGTAACAGTTTGCCAATATTTTTCAGTGAAATTCAGAACGTCAGATTTTTGCTGAAATTGTGACCGCGCGGCTTAGGGATTTTTTCAAAAAAAGTTGTTCAGACGTCGAGGGCTAATTCTTTTTCCCATGATAAAAACCGATCTGATTCCACCGAAAAACATTTCAGGGGATCGTTTGTAACAGTTTGCCAATATTTTGAAGTGAAATTCAGAACGTCAGATTTTTGCTGAAATTGTGACCGCGCGGCTTAGGGATTTTTTCAAAAAAAGTTGTTCAGACGTCGAGGGCTAATTCTGTTTCCCATGATAAAAACGTATCTGTTTCCACCAAAAAAACTTTTAGGGTATCGTTTGCAACAGTTTGCCAACATTTTTGAGTCAATTTCAGAATGTCAGATTTTTGCTGAAATTGTGACCGCGCGGCTTAGGGATTTTTTTCAAAAAAAGTTGTTCAGACGTCTAGGGCTAATTCTGTTTCCGATGATAAAAACCGATCTGATTCCACCGGAAAACATTTCAGGGGATCGTTTGCAACAGTATAGCACCATTTTTGAGTGAATTTCAGAACGTCAGATTTTTGCTGAAATTGTGACCGCGCGGCTTAGGGATTTTTTCAAAAAAAGTTGTTCAGACGTCGAGGGCTAATTCTGTTTCCCATGATAAAAACGTATCTGTTTCCACGAAAAAAACCTTTTAGGGTATCGTTTGCAACAGTTTGCCAACATTTTTGAGTCAATTTCAGAACGTCAGATTTTTGCTGAAATTGTCACCGCGCGGCTTAGGGATTTTTTTCAAAAAAAGTTGTTCAGACGTCGAGGGCTAATTCTGTTTCCGATGATAAAAACCGATCTGATTCCACCGAAAAACATTTCAGGGGATCGTTTGCAACTGTATAGCACCATTTTTGAGTGAATTTCAGAACGTCAGATTTTTGCTGAAATTGTGACCGCGCGGCTTAGGGATTTTTTCAAAAAAAGTTGTTAAGACGTCGAGGGCTAATTCTGTTTCCCATGATAAAAACGTATCTGTTTCCACCAAAAAACCTTTTAGAGTATCGTTTGCAACAGTTTGCCAACATTTTTGAGTGAATTTCAGAACGTCAGATTTTTGCTGAAATTGTGACCGCGCGGCTTAGGGATTTTTTTCAAAAAAAGTTGTTCAGACGTTGAGGGCTAATTCTGTTTCCGATGAAAAAAACCGATCTGATTCCACCGAAAAACATTTCAGGGGATCGTTTGTAAAAGTTTGCCAACATTTTTCAGTGAAATTCAGAACGTCAGATTTTTGCTGAAATTGTGACCGCGCGGATTAGGGATTTTCTCAAAAAAAGTTGTTCAGACGTCGAGGGCTAATTCTGTTTCCGATGATAAAAACCCATCTGTTTTCACCAAAAAACCTTTCAGGGGATCGTTTGTAACAGTTTGCCAACATTTTTGAGTGAATTGCAGAATGTCAGATTTTTGCTGAAATTGTGACCGCGCGGCTTAGGAATTTTTTCAAAAAAAGTTGTTCAGACATCGAGGGCAAATTCAGTTTCCGATGATAAAAACCCATCTGATTCCACCGAAAAACATTTCAGGGGATCGTTTGTAACAGTTTGCCAATATTTTTCAGTGAAATTCAGAACGTCAGATTTTTGCTGAAATTGTGACCGCGCGGCTTAGGGATTTTTTCAAAAAAAGTTGTTCAGACGTCGAGGGCTAATTCTTTTTCCCATGATAAAAACCTATCTGTTTCCACCAAAAAACCTTTCATGGTATCGTTTGCAATTGTTTGCCATCATTTTTGAGTGAATTTCAGAACGTCAGATTTTTGCTGAAATTGTGACCGCGCGGCTTAGGGATTTTTTCAAAAAAAGTTGTTCAGACGTCGAGGGCTAATTCTGTTTCCCATGATAAAAACGTATCTGTTTCCACGAAAAAAACCTTTTAGGGTATCGTTTGCAACAGTTTGCCAACATTTTTGAGTCAATTTCAGAACGTCAGATTTTTGCTGAAATTGTCACCGCGCGGCTTAGGGATTTTTTTCAAAAAAAGTTGTTCAGACGTCGAGGGCTAATTCTGTTTCCGATGATAAAAACCGATCTGATTCCACCGAAAAACATTTCAGGGGATCGTTTGCAACCGTATAGCACCATTTTTGAGTGAATTTCAGAACGTCAGATTTTTGCTGAAATTGTGACCGCGCGGCTTAGGGATTTTTTCAAAAAAAGTTGTTCAGACGTCGAGGGCTAATTCTGTTTCCCATGATAAAAACGTATCTGTTTCCACCAAAAAACCTTTTAGGGTATCGTTTGCAACAGTTTGCCAACATTTTTGAGTGAATTTCAGAACGTCAGATTTTTGCTGAAATTGTGACCGCGCGGCTTAGGGATTTTTTCAAAAAAAGTTGTTCAGACGTCGAGGGCTAATTCTGTTTCCCATGATAAAAACGTATCTGTTTCCACGAAAAAAACCTTTTAGGGTATCGTTTGCAACAGTTTGCCAGCATTTTTGAGTCAATTTCAGAACGTCAGATTTTTGCTGAAATTGTGACCGCGTGGCTTAGGGATTTTTTTTAAAAAAAGTTGTTCAGACGTCGAGGGCTAATTCTGTTTCCGATGATAAAAACCGATCTGATTCCACCGAAAAACATTTCAGGGGATCGTTTGTAACAGTTTGCCAATATTTTTCAGTGAATTTCAGAACCTCATATTTTTGCTGAAATTGTGACCGCGCGGCTTAGGGATTTTTTCAAAAAAAGTTGTTCAGACGTCGAGGGCTAATTCTGTTTCCCATGATAAAAACCTATCTGTTTCCACCAAAAAACCTTTCAGGGTATCGTTTGCAACAGTTTGCCAACATTTTTCAGTGAAATTCAGAATGTCAGATTTTTGCTGAAATTGTGACCGCGCGGATTAGGGATTTTTTCAAAAAAAGTTGTTCAGACGTCGAGGGCTAATTCTGTTTCCGATGATAAAAACCCATCTGTTTTCACCAAAAAACCTTTCAGGGGATCTTTTGTAACAGTTTGCCAACATTTCTGAGTGAATTGCAGAACGTCAGATTTTTGCTGAAATTGTGACCGCGCGGCTTAGGAATTTTTTCAAAAAAAGTTGTTCAGACGTTGAGGGCTAATTCTGTTTCCCATGATAAAAACGTATCTGTTTCCACGAAAAAAACCTTTTAGGGTATCGTTTGCAACAGTTTGCCAACATTTTTGAGTCAATTTCAGAACGTCAGATTTTTGCTGAAATTGTCACCGCGCGGCTTAGGGATTTTTTTCAAAAAAAGTTGTTCAGACGTCGAGGGCTAATTCTGTTTCCGATGATAAAAACCGATCTGATTCCACCGAAAAACATTTCAGGGGATCGTTTGCAACTGTATAGCACCATTTTTGAGTGAATTTCAGAACGTCAGATTTTTGCTGAAATTGTGACCGCGCGGCTTAGGGATTTTTTCAAAAAAAGTTGTTCAGACGTCGAGGGCTAATTCTGTTTCCCATGATAAAAACGTATCTGTTTCCACCAAAAAACTTTTCAGGGGATCGTTTGCAACAGTTTAGCACCATTTTTGAGTGAATTTCAGAACGTCAGATTTTTGCTGAAATTGTGACCGCGCGGCTTAGGGATTTTTTTCAAAAAAAGTTGTTCAGACGTCGAGGGCTAATTCTGTTTCCGATGATAAAAACCGATCTGATTCCACCGAAAAACATTTCAGGGGATCGTTTGTAACAGTTTGCCAATATTTTTCAGTGAATTTCAGAACGTCAGATTTTTGCTGAAATTGTGACCGCGCGGCTTAGGGATTTTTTCAAAAAAAGTTGTTCAGACGTCGAGGGCTAATTCTGTTTCCCATGATAAAAACCTATCTGTTTCCACCAAAAAACCTTTCAGGGTATCTTTTGCAACAGTTTGCCAACATTTTTCAGTGAAATTCAGAACGTCAGATTTTTGCTGAAATTGTGACCGCGCGGATTAGGGATTTTCTCAAAAAAAGTTGTTCAGACGTCGAGGGCTAATTCTGTTTCCGATGATAAAAACCCATCTGTTTTCACAAAAAAACCTTTCAGGGGATCGTTTGTAACAGTTTGCCAATATTTTTCAGTGAAATTCAGAACGTCAGATTTTTGCTGAAATTGTGACCGCGCGGCTTAGGGATTTTTTCAAAAAAAGTTGTTCAGACGTCGAGGGCTAATTCTTTTTCCCATGATAAAAACCGATCTGATTCCACCGAAAAACATTTCAGGGGATCGTTTGTAACAGTTTGCCAATATTTTGAAGTGAAATTCAGAACGTCAGATTTTTGCTGAAATTGTGACCGCGCGGCTTAGGGATTTTTTCAAAAAAAGTTGTTCAGACGTCGAGGGCTAATTCTGTTTCCCATGATAAAAACGTATCTGTTTCCACCAAAAAACCTTTTAGGGTATCGTTTGCAACAGTTTGCCAACATTTTTGAGTCAATTTCAGAATGTCAGATTTTTCCTGAAATTGTGACCGCGCGGCTTAGGGATTTTTTTCAAAAAAAGTTGTTCAGACGTCTAGGGCTAATTCTGTTTCCGATGATAAAAACCGATCTGATTCCACCGAAAAACATTTCAGGGGATCGTTTGCAACAGTATAGCACCATTTTTGAGTGAATTTCAGAACGTCAGATTTTTGCTGAAATTGTGACCGCGCGGCTTAGGGATTTTTTCAAAAAAAGTTGTTCAGACGTCGAGGGCTAATTCTGTTTCCCATGATAAAAACGTATCTGTTTCCACGAAAAAAACCTTTTAGGGTATCGTTTGCAACAGTTTGCCAACATTTTTGAGTCAATTTCAGAACGTCAGATTTTTGCTGAAATTGTCACCGCGCGGCTTAGGGATTTTTTTCAAAAAAAGTTGTTCAGACGTCGAGGGCTAATTCTGTTTCCGATGATAAAAACCGATCTGATTCCACCGAAAAACATTTCAGGGGATCGTTTGCAACTGTATAGCACCATTTTTGAGTGAATTTCAGAACGTCAGATTTTTGCTGAAATTGTGACCGCGCGGCTTAGGGATTTTTTCAAAAAAAGTTGTTCAGACGTCGAGGGCTAATTCTGTTTCCGATGATAAAAACCCATCTGTTTTCACCAAAAAACCTTTCAGGGGATCGTTTGTAACAGTTTGCCAACATTTTTGAGTGAATTGCAGAATGTCAGATTTTTGCTGAAATTGTGACCGCGCGGCTTAGGAATTTTTTCAAAAAAAGTTGTTCAGACATCGAGGGCAAATTCAGTTTCCGATGATAAAAACCCATCTGATTCCACCGAAAAACATTTCAGGGGATCGTTTGTAACAGTTTGCCAATATTTTTCAGTGAAATTCAGAACGTCAGATTTTTGCTGAAATTGTGACCGCGCTGCTTAGGGATTTTTTCAAAAAAAGTTGTTCAGACGTCGACGGCTAATTCTTTTTCCCATGATAAAAACCTATCTGTTTCCACCAAAAAACCTTTCATGGTATCGTTTGCAATTGTTTGCCATCATTTTTGAGTGAATTTCAGAACGTCAGATTTTTGCTGAAATTGTGACCGCGCGGCTTAGGGATTTTTTCAAAAAAGTTGTTCAGACGTCGAGGGCTAATTCTGTTTCCCATGATAAAAACGTATCTGTTTCCACGAAAAAAACCTTTTAGGGTATCGTTTGCAACAGTTTGCCAACATTTTTGAGTCAATTTCAGAACGTCAGATTTTTGCTGAAATTGTCACCGCGCGGCTTAGGGATTTTTTTCAAAAAAAGTTGTTCAGACGTCGAGGGCTAATTCTGTTTCCGATGATAAAAACCGATCTGATTCCACCGAAAAACATTTCAGGGGATCGTTTGCAACCGTATAGCACCATTTTTGAGTGAATTTCAGAACGTCAGATTTTTGCTGAAATTGTGACCGCGCGGCTTAGGGATTTTTTCAAAAAAAGTTGTTCAGACGTCGAGGGCTAATTCTGTTTCCCATGATAAAAACGTATCTGTTTCCACCAAAAAACCTTTTAGGGTATCGTTTGCAACAGTTTGCCAACATTTTTGAGTGAATTTCAGAACGTCAGATTTTTGCTGAAATTGTGACCGCGCGGCTTAGGGATTTTTTCAAAAAAAGTTGTTCAGACGTCGAGGGCTAATTCTGTTTCCCATGATAAAAACGTATCTGTTTCCACGAAAAAAACCTTTTAGGGTATCGTTTGCAACAGTTTGCCAGCATTTTTGAGTCAATTTCAGAACGTCAGATTTTTGCTGAAATTGTGACCGCGTGGCTTAGGGATTTTTTTAAAAAAAAGTTGTTCAGACGTCGAGGGCTAATTCTGTTTCCGATGATAAAAACCGATCTGATTCCACCGAAAAACATTTCAGGGGATCGTTTGTAACAGTTTGCCAATATTTTTCAGTGAATTTCAGAACGTCAGATTTTTGCTGAAATTGTGACCGCGCGGCTTAGGGATTTTTTCAAAAAAAGTTGTTCAGACGTCGAGGGCTAATTCTGTTTCCCATGATAAAAACGTATCTGTTTCCACCAAAAAACCTTTTAGGGTATCGTTTGCAACAGTTTGCCAACATTTTTGAGTGAATTTCAGAACGTCAGATTTTTGCTGAAATTGTGACCGCGCGGCTTAGGGATTTTTTCAAAAAAAGTTGTTCAGACGTCGAGGGCTAATTCTGTTTCCCATGATAAAAACGTATCTGTTTCCACCAAAAAACCTTTTAGAGTATCGTTTGCAACAGTTTGCCAACATTTTTGAGTGAATTTCAGAACGTCAGATTTTTGCTGAAATTGTGACCGCGCGGCTTAGGGATTTTTTTCAAAAAAAGTTGTTCAGACGTTGAGGGCTAATTCTGTTTCCGATGAAAAAAACCGATCTGATTCCACCGAAAAACATTTCAGGGGATCGTTTGTAAAAGTTTGCCAACATTTTTCAGTGAAATTCAGAACGTCAGATTTTTGCTGAAATTGTGACCGCGCGGATTAGGGATTTTCTCAAAAAAAGTTGTTCAGACGTCGAGGGCTAATTCTGTTTCCGATGATAAAAACCCATCTGTTTTCACCAAAAAACCTTTCAGGGGATCGTTTGTAACAGTTTGCCAACATTTTTGAGTGAATTGCAGAATGTCAGATTTTTGCTGAAATTGTGACCGCGCGGCTTAGGAATTTTTTCAAAAAAAGTTGTTCAGACATCGAGGGCAAATTCAGTTTCCGATGATAAAAACCCATCTGATTCCACCGAAAAACATTTCAGGGGATCGTTTGTAACAGTTTGCCAATATTTTTCAGTGAAATTCAGAACGTCAGATTTTTGCTGAAATTGTGACCGCGCGGCTTAGGGATTTTTTCAAAAAAAGTTGTTCAGACGTCGAGGGCTAATTCTTTTTCCCATGATAAAAACCTATCTGTTTCCACCAAAAAACCTTTCATGGTATCGTTTGCAATTGTTTGCCATCATTTTTGAGTGAATTTCAGAACGTCAGATTTTTGCTGAAATTGTGACCGCGCGGCTTAGGGATTTTTTCAAAAAAAGTTGTTCAGACGTCGAGGGCTAATTCTGTTTCCCATGATAAAAACGTATCTGTTTCCACGAAAAAAACCTTTTAGGGTATCGTTTGCAACAGTTTGCCAACATTTTTGAGTCAATTTCAGAACGTCAGATTTTTGCTGAAATTGTCACCGCGCGGCTTAGGGATTTTTTTCAAAAAAAGTTGTTCAGACGTCGAGGGCTAATTCTGTTTCCGATGATAAAAACCGATCTGATTCCACCGAAAAACATTTCAGGGGATCGTTTGCAACCGTATAGCACCATTTTTGAGTGAATTTCAGAACGTCAGATTTTTGCTGAAATTGTGACCGCGCGGCTTAGGGATTTTTTCAAAAAAAGTTGTTCAGACGTCGAGGGCTAATTCTGTTTCCCATGATAAAAACGTATCTGTTTCCACCAAAAAACCTTTTAGGGTATCGTTTGCAACAGTTTGCCAACATTTTTGAGTGAATTTCAGAACGTCAGATTTTTGCTGAAATTGTGACCGCGCGGCTTAGGGATTTTTTCAAAAAAAGTTGTTCAGACGTCGAGGGCTAATTCTGTTTCCCATGATAAAAACGTATCTGTTTCCACGAAAAAAACCTTTTAGGGTATCGTTTGCAACAGTTTGCCAGCATTTTTGAGTCAATTTCAGAACGTCAGATTTTTGCTGAAATTGTGACCGCGTGGCTTAGGGATTTTTTTTAAAAAAAGTTGTTCAGACGTCGAGGGCTAATTCTGTTTCCGATGATAAAAACCGATCTGATTCCACCGAAAAACATTTCAGGGGATCGTTTGTAACAGTTTGCCAATATTTTTCAGTGAATTTCAGAACCTCATATTTTTGCTGAAATTGTGACCGCGCGGCTTAGGGATTTTTTCAAAAAAAGTTGTTCAGACGTCGAGGGCTAATTCTGTTTCCCATGATAAAAACCTATCTGTTTCCACCAAAAAACCTTTCAGGGTATCGTTTGCAACAGTTTGCCAACATTTTTCAGTGAAATTCAGAATGTCAGATTTTTGCTGAAATTGTGACCGCGCGGATTAGGGATTTTTTCAAAAAAAGTTGTTCAGACGTCGAGGGCTAATTCTGTTTCCGATGATAAAAACCCATCTGTTTTCACCAAAAAACCTTTCAGGGGATCTTTTGTAACAGTTTGCCAACATTTCTGAGTGAATTGCAGAACGTCAGATTTTTGCTGAAATTGTGACCGCGCGGCTTAGGAATTTTTTCAAAAAAAGTTGTTCAGACGTTGAGGGCTAATTCTGTTTCCCATGATAAAAACGTATCTGTTTCCACGAAAAAAACCTTTTAGGGTATCGTTTGCAACAGTTTGCCAACATTTTTGAGTCAATTTCAGAACGTCAGATTTTTGCTGAAATTGTCACCGCGCGGCTTAGGGATTTTTTTCAAAAAAAGTTGTTCAGACGTCGAGGGCTAATTCTGTTTCCGATGATAAAAACCGATCTGATTCCACCGAAAAACATTTCAGGGGATCGTTTGCAACTGTATAGCACCATTTTTGAGTGAATTTCAGAACGTCAGATTTTTGCTGAAATTGTGACCGCGCGGCTTAGGGATTTTTTCAAAAAAAGTTGTTCAGACGTCGAGGGCTAATTCTGTTTCCCATGATAAAAACGTATCTGTTTCCACCAAAAAACTTTTCAGGGGATCGTTTGCAACAGTTTAGCACCATTTTTGAGTGAATTTCAGAACGTCAGATTTTTGCTGAAATTGTGACCGCGCGGCTTAGGGATTTTTTTCAAAAAAAGTTGTTCAGACGTCGAGGGCTAATTCTGTTTCCGATGATAAAAACCGATCTGATTCCACCGAAAAACATTTCAGGGGATCGTTTGTAACAGTTTGCCAATATTTTTCAGTGAATTTCAGAAACGTCAGATTTTTGCTGAAATTGTGACCGCGCGGCTTAGGGATTTTTTCAAAAAAAGTTGTTCAGACGTCGAGGGCTAATTCTGTTTCCCATGATAAAAACCTATCTGTTTCCACCAAAAAACCTTTCAGGGTATCTTTTGCAACAGTTTGCCAACATTTTTCAGTGAAATTCAGAACGTCAGATTTTTGCTGAAATTGTGACCGCGCGGATTAGGGATTTTCTCAAAAAAAGTTGTTCAGACGTCGAGGGCTAATTCTGTTTCCGATGATAAAAACCCATCTGTTTTCACAAAAAAACCTTTCAGGGGATCGTTTGTAACAGTTTGCCAATATTTTTCAGTGAAATTCAGAACGTCAGATTTTTGCTGAAATTGTGACCGCGCGGCTTAGGGATTTTTTCAAAAAAAGTTGTTCAGACGTCGAGGGCTAATTCTTTTTCCCATGATAAAAACCGATCTGATTCCACCGAAAAACATTTCAGGGGATCGTTTGTAACAGTTTGCCAATATTTTGAAGTGAAATTCAGAACGTCAGATTTTTGCTGAAATTGTGACCGCGCGGCTTAGGGATTTTTTCAAAAAAAGTTGTTCAGACGTCGAGGGCTAATTCTGTTTCCCATGATAAAAACGTATCTGTTTCCACCAAAAAACCTTTTAGGGTATCGTTTGCAACAGTTTGCCAACATTTTTGAGTCAATTTCAGAATGTCAGATTTTTGCTGAAATTGTGACCGCGCGGCTTAGGGATTTTTTTCAAAAAAAGTTGTTCAGACGTCTAGGGCTAATTCTGTTTCCGATGATAAAAACCGATCTGATTCCACCGAAAAACATTTCAGGGGATCGTTTGCAACAGTATAGCACCATTTTTGAGTGAATTTCAGAACGTCAGATTTTTGCTGAAATTGTGACCGCGCGGCTTAGGGATTTTTTCAAAAAAAGTTGTTCAGACGTCGAGGGCTAATTCTGTTTCCCATGATAAAAACGTATCTGTTTCCACGAAAAAAACCTTTTAGGGTATCGTTTGCAACAGTTTGCCAACATTTTTGAGTCAATTTCAGAACGTCAGATTTTTGCTGAAATTGTCACCGCGCGGCTTAGGGATTTTTTTCAAAAAAAGTTGTTCAGACGTCGAGGGCTAATTCTGTTTCCGATGATAAAAACCGATCTGATTCCACCGAAAAACATTTCAGGGGATCGTTTGCAACTGTATAGCACCATTTTTGAGTGAATTTCAGAACGTCAGATTTTTGCTGAAATTGTGACCGCGCGGCTTAGGGATTTTTTCAAAAAAAGTTGTTCAGACGTCGAGGGCTAATTCTGTTTCCCATGATAAAAACGTATCTGTTTCCACCAAAAAACCTTTTAGAGTATCGTTTGCAACAGTTTGCCAACATTTTTGAGTGAATTTCAGAACGTCAGATTTTTGCTGAAATTGTGACCGCGCGGCTTAGGGATTTTTTTCAAAAAAAGTTGTTCAGACGTCGAGGGCTAATTCTGTTTCCGATGATAAAAACCGATCTGATTCCACCGAAAAACATTTCAGGGGATCGTTTGTAACAGTTTGCCAATATTTTTCAGTGAATTTCAGAACGTCAGATTTTTGCTGAAATTGTGACCGCGCGGCTTAGGGATTTTTTCAAAAAAAGTTGTTCAGACGTCGAGGGCTAATTCTGTTTCCCATGATAAAAACCTATCTGTTTCCACCAAAAAACCTTTCAGGGTATCTTTTGCAACAGTTTGCCAACATTTTTCAGTGAAATTCAGAACGTCAGATTTTTGCTGAAATTGTGACCGCGCGGATTAGGGATTTTCTCAAAAAAAGTTGTTCAGACGTCGAGGGCTAATTCTGTTTCCGATGATAAAAACCCATCTGTTTTCACAAAAAAACCTTTCAGGGGATCGTTTGTAACAGTTTGCCAATATTTTTCAGTGAAATTCAGAACGTCAGATTTTTGCTGAAATTGTGACCGCGCGGCTTAGGGATTTTTTCAAAAAAAGTTGTTCAGACGTCGAGGGCTAATTCTTTTTCCCATGATAAAAACCGATCTGATTCCACCGAAAAACATTTCAGGGGATCGTTTGTAACAGTTTGCCAATATTTTGAAGTGAAATTCAGAACGTCAGATTTTTGCTGAAATTGTGACCGCGCGGCTTAGGGATTTTTTCAAAAAAAGTTGTTCAGACGTCGAGGGCTAATTCTGTTTCCCATGATAAAAACGTATCTGTTTCCACCAAAAAACCTTTTAGGGTATCGTTTGCAACAGTTTGCCAACATTTTTGAGTCAATTTCAGAATGTCAGATTTTTGCTGAAATTGTGACCGCGCGGCTTAGGGATTTTTTTCAAAAAAAGTTGTTCAGACGTCTAGGGCTAATTCTGTTTCCGATGATAAAAACCGATCTGATTCCACCGAAAAACATTTCAGGGGATCGTTTGCAACAGTATAGCACCATTTTTGAGTGAATTTCAGAACGTCAGATTTTTGCTGAAATTGTGACCGCGCGGCTTAGGGATTTTTTCAAAAAAAGTTGTTCAGACGTCGAGGGCTAATTCTGTTTCCCATGATAAAAACGTATCTGTTTCCACGAAAAAAACCTTTTAGGGTATCGTTTGCAACAGTTTGCCAACATTTTTGAGTCAATTTCAGAACGTCAGATTTTTGCTGAAATTGTCACCGCGCGGCTTAGGGATTTTTTTCAAAAAAAGTTGTTCAGACGTCGAGGGCTAATTCTGTTTCCGATGATAAAAACCGATCTGATTCCACCGAAAAACATTTCAGGGGATCGTTTGCAACTGTATAGCACCATTTTTGAGTGAATTTCAGAACGTCAGATTTTTGCTGAAATTGTGACCGCGCGGCTTAGGGATTTTTTCAAAAAAAGTTGTTCAGACGTCGAGGGCTAATTCTGTTTCCCATGATAAAAACGTATCTGTTTCCACCAAAAAACCTTTTAGAGTATCGTTTGCAACAGTTTGCCAACATTTTTGAGTGAATTTCAGAACGTCAGATTTTTGCTGAAATTGTGACCGCGCGGCTTAGGGATTTTTTTCAAAAAAAGTTGTTCAGACGTTGAGGGCTAATTCTGTTTCCGATGAAAAAAACCGATCTGATTCCACCGAAAAACATTTCAGGGGATCGTTTGTAAAAGTTTGCCAACATTTTTCAGTGAAATTCAGAACGTCAGATTTTTGCTGAAATTGTGACCGCGCGGATTAGGGATTTTCTCAAAAAAAGTTGTTCAGACGTCGAGGGCTAATTCTGTTTCCGATGATAAAAACCCATCTGTTTTCACCAAAAAACCTTTCAGGGGATCGTTTGTAACAGTTTGCCAACATTTTTGAGTGAATTGCAGAATGTCAGATTTTTGCTGAAATTGTGACCGCGCGGCTTAGGAATTTTTTCAAAAAAAGTTGTTCAGACATCGAGGGCAAATTCAGTTTCCGATGATAAAAACCCATCTGATTCCACCGAAAAACATTTCAGGGGATCGTTTGTAACAGTTTGCCAATATTTTTCAGTGAAATTCAGAACGTCAGATTTTTGCTGAAATTGTGACCGCGCTGCTTAGGGATTTTTTCAAAAAAAGTTGTTCAGACGTCGACGGCTAATTCTTTTTCCCATGATAAAAACCTATCTGTTTCCACCAAAAAACCTTTCATGGTATCGTTTGCAATTGTTTGCCATCATTTTTGAGTGAATTTCAGAACGTCAGATTTTTGCTGAAATTGTGACCGCGCGGCTTAGGGATTTTTTCAAAAAAGTTGTTCAGACGTCGAGGGCTAATTCTGTTTCCCATGATAAAAACGTATCTGTTTCCACGAAAAAAACCTTTTAGGGTATCGTTTGCAACAGTTTGCCAACATTTTTGAGTCAATTTCAGAACGTCAGATTTTTGCTGAAATTGTCACCGCGCGGCTTAGGGATTTTTTTCAAAAAAAGTTGTTCAGACATCGAGGGCTAATTCTGTTTCCGATGATAAAAACCGATCTGATTCCACCGAAAAACATTTCAGGGGATCGTTTGCAACCGTATAGCACCATTTTTGAGTGAATTTCAGAACGTCAGATTTTTGCTGAAATTGTGACCGCGCGGCTTAGGGATTTTTTCAAAAAAAGTTGTTCAGACGTCGAGGGCTAATTCTGTTTCCCATGATAAAAACGTATCTGTTTCCACCAAAAAACCTTTTAGGGTATCGTTTGCAACAGTTTGCCAACATTTTTGAGTGAATTTCAGAACGTCAGATTTTTGCTGAAATTGTGACCGCGCGGCTTAGGGATTTTTTCAAAAAAAGTTGTTCAGACGTCGAGGGCTAATTCTGTTTCCCATGATAAAAACGTATCTGTTTCCACGAAAAAAACCTTTTAGGGTATCGTTTGCAACAGTTTGCCAGCATTTTTGAGTCAATTTCAGAACGTCAGATTTTTGCTGAAATTGTGACCGCGTGGCTTAGGGATTTTTTTTAAAAAAAGTTGTTCAGACGTCGAGGGCTAATTCTGTTTCCGATGATAAAAACCGATCTGATTCCACCGAAAAACATTTCAGGGGATCGTTTGTAACAGTTTGCCAATATTTTTCAGTGAATTTCAGAACGTCAGATTTTTGCTGAAATTGTGACCGCGCGGCTTAGGGATTTTTTCAAAAAAAGTTGTTCAGACGTCGAGGGCTAATTCTGTTTCCCATGATAAAAACCTATCTGTTTCCACCAAAAAACCTTTCAGGGTATCTTTTGCAACAGTTTGCCAACATTTTTCAGTGAAATTCAGAACGTCAGATTTTTGCTGAAATTGTGACCGCTCGGATTAGGGATTTTTTCAAAAAAAGTTGTTCAGACGTCGAGGGCTAATTCTGTTTCCGATGATAAAAACCCATCTGTTTTCACCAAAAAACCTTTCAGGGGATCGTTTGTAACAGTTTGCCAACATTTTTGAGTGAATTGCAGAATGTCAGATTTTTGCTGAAATTGTGACCGCGCGGCTTAGGGATTTTTTCAAAAAAGTTGTTCAGACATCGAGGGCTAATTCTGTTTCCGATGATAAAAACCCATCTGATTCCACCGAAAAACATTTCAGGGGATCGTTTGTAACAGTTTGCCAATATTTTTCAGTGAAATTCAGAACGTCAGATTTTTGCTGAAATTGTGACCGCGCTGCTTAGGGATTTTTTCAAAAAAAGTTGTTCAGACGTCGAGGGCTAATTCTTTTTCCCATGATAAAAACCTATCTGTTTCCACCAAAAAACCTTTCATGGTATCGTTTGCAACTGTTTGCCAACATTTTTGAGTGAATTTCAGAACGTCAGATTTTTGCTGAAATTGTGACCGCGCGGCTTAGGGATTTTTTCAAAAAAGTTGTTCAGACGTCGAGGGCTAATTCTGTTTCCCATGATACAAACGTATCTGTTTCCACGAAAAAAACCTTTTAGGGTATCGTTTGCAACAGTTTGCCAACATTTTTGAGTCAATTTCAGAACGTCAGATTTTTGCTGAAATTGTCACCGCGCGGCTTAGGGATTTTTTTCAAAAAAAGTTGTTCAGACGTCGAGGGCTAATTCTGTTTCCGATGATAAAAACCGATCTGATTCCACCGAAAAACATTTCAGGGGATCGTTTGCAACTGTATAGCACCATTTTTGAGTGAATTTCAGAACGTCAGATTTTTGCTGAAATTGTGACCGCGCGGCTTAGGGATTTTTTCAAAAAAAGTTGTTCAGACGTCGAGGGCTAATTCTGTTTCCCATGATAAAAACGTATCTGTTTCCACGAAAAAAACCTTTTAGGGTATCGTTTGCAACAGTTTGCCAGCATTTTTGAGTCAATTTCAGAACGTCAGATTTTTGCTGAAATTGTGACCGCGTGGCTTAGGGATTTTTTTTAAAAAAAGTTGTTCAGACGTCGAGGGCTAATTCTGTTTCCGATGATAAAAACCGATCTGATTCCACCGAAAAACATTTCAGGGGATCGTTTGTAACAGTTTGCCAATATTTCTCAGTGAATTTCAGAACGTCAGATTTTTGCTGAAATTGTGACCGCGCGGCTTAGGGATTTTTTCAAAAAAAGTTGTTCAGACGTCAAGGGCTAATTCTGTTTCCCATGATAAAAACCTATCTGTTTCCACCAAAAAACCTTTCAGGGTATCTTTTGCAACAGTTTGCCAACATTTTTCAGTGAAATTCAGAACGTCAGATTTTTGCTGAAATTGTGACCGCTCGGATTAGGGATTTTTTCAAAAAAAGTTGTTCAGACGTCGAGGGCTAATTCTGTTTCCGATGATAAAAACCCATCTGTTTTCACCAAAAAACCTTTCAGGGGGTTCGTTTGTAACAGTTTGCCAACATTTTTGAGTGAATTGCAGAATGTCAGATTTTTGCTGAAATTGTGACCGCGCGGCTTAGGGATTTTTTCAAAAAAAGTTGTTCAGACATCGAGGGCTAATTCTGTTTCCGATGATAAAAACCCATCTGATTCCACCGAAAAACATTTCAGGGGATCGTTTGTAACAGTTTGCCAATATTTTTCAGTGAAATTCAGAACGTCAGATTTTTGCTGAAATTGTGACCGCGCTGCTTAGGGATTTTTTCAAAAAAAGTTGTTCAGACGTCGAGGGCTAATTCTTTTTCCCATGATAAAAACCTATCTGTTTCCACCAAAAAACCTTTCATGGTATCGTTTGCAACTGTTTGCCAACATTTTTGAGTGAATTTCAGAACGTCAGATTTTTGCTGAAATTGTGACCGCGCGGCTTAGGGATTTTTTCAAAAAAAGTTGTTCAGACGTCGAGGGCTAATTCTGTTTCCCATGATACAAACGTATCTGTTTCCACGAAAAAAACCTTTTTGGGTATCGTTTGCAACAGTTTGCCAACATTTTTGAGTCAATTTCAGAACGTCAGATCTTTGCTGAAATTGTCACCGCGCGCGGCTTAGGGATTTTTTTCAAAAAAAGTTGTTCAGACGTCGAGGGCTAATTCTGTTTCCGATGATAAAAACCGATCTGATTCCACCGAAAAACATTTCAGGGGATCGTTTGCAACTGTATAGCACCATTTTTGAGTGAATTTCAGAACGTCAGATTTTTGCTGAAATTGTGACTTAGGGATTTTTTCAAAAAAAGTTGTTCAGACGTCGAGGGCTAATTCTGTTTCCCATGATAAAAACGTATCTGTTTCCACCAAAAAACCTTTTAGGGTATCGTTTGCAACAGTTTGCCAACATTTTTGAGTGAATTTCAGAACGTCAGATTTTTGCTGAAATTGTGACCGCGCGGCTTAGGGATTTTTTTCAAAAAAAGTTGTTCAGACGTCGAGGGCTAATTCTGTTTCCGATGATAAAAACCGATCTGATTCCACCGAAAAACATTTCAGGGGATCGTTTGTAACAGTTTGCCAATATTTTTCAGTGAATTTCAGAACGTCAGATTTTTGCTGAAATTGTGACCGCGCGGCTTAGGGATTTTTTCAAAAAAAGTTGTTCAGACGTCGAGGGCTAATTCTGTTTCCCATGATAAAAACCTATCTGTTTCCACCAAAAAACCTTTCAGGGTATCGTTTGCAACAGTTTGCCAACATTTTTCAGTGAAATTCAGAACGTCAGATTTTTGCTGAAATTGTGACCGCTCGGATTAGGGATTTTTTCAAAAAAAGTTGTTCAGACGTCGAGGGCTAATTCTGTTTCCGATGATAAAAACCCATCTGTTTTCACCAAAAAACATTTCAGGGGATCGTTTGCAACCGTATAGCACCATTTTTGAGTGAATTTCAGAACGTCAGATTTTTGCTGAAATTGTGACCGCGCGGCTTAGGGATTTTTTCAAAAAAAGTTGTTCAGACGTCGAGGGCTAATTCTGTTTCCCATGATACAAACGTATCTGTTTCCACGAAAAAAACCTTTTAGGGTATCGTTTGCAACAGTTTGCCAACATTTTTGAGTCAATTTCAGAACGTCAGATTTTTGCTGAAATTGTCACCGCGCGGCTTAGGGATTTTTTTCAAAAAAAGTTGTTCAGACGTCGAGGGCTAATTCTGTTTCCAATGATAAAAACCGATCTGATTCCACCGAAAAACATTTCAGGGGATCGTTTGCAACTGTATAGCACCATTTTTGAGTGAATTTCAGAACGTCAGATTTTTGCTGAAATTGTGACCGCGCGGCTTAGGGATTTTTTCAAAAAAAGTTGTTCAGACGTCGAGGGCTAATTCTGTTTCCCATGATAAAAACGTATCTGTTTCCACCAAAAAACCTTTTAGGGTATCGTTTGCAACAGTTTGCCAACATTTTTGAGTGAATTTCAGAACGTCAGATTTTTGCTGAAATTGTGACCGCGCGGCTTAGGGATTTTTTTCAAAAAAAGTTGTTCAGACGTCGAGGGCTAATTCTGTTTCCGATGATAAAAACCGATCTGATTCCACCGAAAAACATTTCAGGGGATCGTTTGTAACAGTTTGCCAATATTTTTCAGTGAATTTCAGAACGTCAGATTTTTGCTGAAATTGTGACCGCGCGGCTTAGGGATTTTTTCAAAAAAAGTTGTTCAGACGTCGAGGGCTAATTCTGTTTCCCATGATAAAAACCTATCTGTTTCCACCAAAAAACCTTTCAGGGTATAGTTTGCAACAGTTTGCCAACATTTTTCAGTGAAATTCAGAACGTCAGATTTTTGCTGAAATTGTGACCGCTCGGATTAGGGATTTTTTCAAAAAAAGTTGTTCAGACGTCGAGGGCTAATTCTGTTTCCGATGATAAAAACCCATCTGTTTTCACCAAAAAACCTTTCAGGGGATCGTTTGTAACAGTTTGCCAACATTTTTGAGTGAATTGCAGAATGTCAGATTTTTGCTGAAATTGTGAACGCGCGGCTTAGGAATTTTTTCAAAAAAAGTTGTTCAGACATCAAGGGCTAATTCTGTTTCCGATGATAAAAACCCATCTGATTCCACCGAAAAACATTTCAGGGGATCGTTTGTAACAGTTTGCCAATATTTTTCAGTGAAATTCAGAACGTCAGATTTTTGCTGAAATTGTGACCGCGCGGCTTAGGGATTTTTTCAAAAAAAGTTGTTCAGACGTCGAGGGCTAATTCTGTTTCCCATGATAAAAACGTATCTGTTTCCACGAAAAAAACCTTTTAGGGTATCGTTTGCAACAGTTTGCCAACATTTTTGAGTCAATTTCAGAACGTCAGATTTTTGCTGAAATTGTCACCGCGCGGCTTAGGGATTTTTTTCAAAAAAAGTTGTTCAGACGTCGAGGGCTAATTCTGTTTCCGATGATAAAAACCGATCTGATTCCACCGAAAAACATTTCAGGGGATCGTTTGCAACCGTATAGCACCATTTTTGAGTGAATTTCAGAACGTCAGATTTTTGCTGAAATTGTGACCGCGCGGCTTAGGGATTTTTTCAAAAAAAGTTGTTCAGACGTCGAGGGCTAATTCTGTTTCCCATGATAAAAACGTATCTGTTTCCACCAAAAAACCTTTTAGGGTATCGTTTGCAACAGTTTGCCAACATTTTTGAGTGAATTTCAGAACGTCAGATTTTTGCTGAAATTGTGACCGCGCGGCTTAGGGATTTTTTCAAAAAAAGTTGTTCAGACGTCGAGGGCTAATTCTGTTTCCCATGATAAAAACGTATCTGTTTCCACGAAAAAAACCTTTTAGGGTATCGTTTGCAACAGTTTGCCAGCATTTTTGAGTCAATTTCAGAACGTCAGATTTTTGCTGAAATTGTGACCGCGTGGCTTAGGGATTTTTTCAAAAAAAGTTGTTCAGACGTCGAGGGCTAATTCTGTTTCCCATGATAAAAACCTGTCTGTTTCCACCAAAAAACCTTTCAGGGTATCTTTTGCAACAGTTTGCCAACATTTTTCAGTGAAATTCAGAACGTCAGATTTTTGCTGAAATTGTGACCGCTCGGATTAGGGATTTTTTCAAAAAAAGTTGTTCAGACGTCGAGGGCTAATTCTGTTTCCGATGATAAAAACCCATCTGTTTTCACCAAAAAACCTTTCAGGGGATCGTTTGTAACAGTTTGCCAACATTTTTGAGTGAATTGCAGAATGTCAGATTTTTGCTGAAATTGTGACCGCGCGGCTTAGGGATTTTTTCAAAAAAAGTTGTTCAGACATCGAGGGCTAATTCTGTTTCCGATGATAAAAACCCATCTGATTCCACCGAAAAACATTTCAGGGGATCGTTTGTAACAGTTTGCCAATATTTTTCAGTGAAATTCAGAACGTCAGATTTTTGCTGAAATTGTGACCGCGCGGCTTAGGGATTTTTTCAAAAAAAGTTGTTCAGACGTCGAGGGCTAATTCTTTTTCCCATGATAAAAACCTATCTGTTTCCACCAAAAAACCTTTCATGGTATCGTTTGCAACTGTTTGCCAACATTTTTGAGTGAATTTCAGAACGTCAGATTTTTGCTGAAATTGTGACCGCGCGGCTTAGGGATTTTTTCAAAAAAAGTTGTTCAGACGTCGAGGGCTAATTCTGTTTCCCATGATACAAACGTATCTGTTTCCACGAAAAAAACCTTTTTGGGTATCGTTTGCAACAGTTTGCCAACATTTTTGAGTCAATTTCAGAACGTCAGATTTTTGCTGAAATTGTCACCGCGCGCGGCTTAGGGATTTTTTTCAAAAAAAGTTGTTCAGACGTCGAGGGCTAATTCTGTTTCCGATGATAAAAACCGATCTGATTCCACCGAAAAACATTTCAGGGGATCGTTTGCAACTGTATAGCACCATTTTTGAGTGAATTTCAGAACGTCAGATTTTTGCTGAAATTGTGACTTAGGGATTTTTTCAAAAAAAGTTGTTCAGACGTCGAGGGCTAATTCTGTTTCCCATGATAAAAACGTATCTGTTTCCACCAAAAAACCTTTTAGGGTATCGTTTGCAACAGTTTGCCAACATTTTTGAGTGAATTTCAGAACGTCAGATTTTTGCTGAAATTGTGACCGCGCGGCTTAGGGATTTTTTTCAAAAAAAGTTGTTCAGACGTCGAGGGCTAATTCTGTTTCCGATGATAAAAACCGATCTGATTCCACCGAAAAACATTTCAGGGGATCGTTTGTAACAGTTTGCCAATATTTTTCAGTGAATTTCAGAACGTCAGATTTTTGCTGAAATTGTGACCGCGCGGCTTAGGGATTTTTTCAAAAAAAGTTGTTCAGACGTCGAGGGCTAATTCTGTTTCCCATGATAAAAACCTATCTGTTTCCACCAAAAAACCTTTCAGGGTATCGTTTGCAACAGTTTGCCAACATTTTTCAGTGAAATTCAGAACGTCAGATTTTTGCTGAAATTGTGACCGCTCGGATTAGGGATTTTTTCAAAAAAAGTTGTTCAGACGTCGAGGGCTAATTCTGTTTCCGATGATAAAAACCCATCTGTTTTCACCAAAAAACATTTCAGGGGATCGTTTGCAACCGTATAGCACCATTTTTGAGTGAATTTCAGAACGTCAGATTTTTGCTGAAATTGTGACCGCGCGGCTTAGGGATTTTTTCAAAAAAAGTTGTTCAGACGTCGAGGGCTAATTCTGTTTCCCATGATACAAACGTATCTGTTTCCACGAAAAAAACCTTTTAGGGTATCGTTTGCAACAGTTTGCCAACATTTTTGAGTCAATTTCAGAACGTCAGATTTTTGCTGAAATTGTCACCGCGCGGCTTAGGGATTTTTTTCAAAAAAAGTTGTTCAGACGTCGAGGGCTAATTCTGTTTCCGATGATAAAAACCGATCTGATTCCACCGAAAAACATTTCAGGGGATCGTTTGCAACTGTATAGCACCATTTTTGAGTGAATTTCAGAACGTCAGATTTTTGCTGAAATTGTGACCGCGCGGCTTAGGGATTTTTTCAAAAAAAGTTGTTCAGACGTCGAGGGCTAATTCTGTTTCCCATGATAAAAACGTATCTGTTTCCACCAAAAAACCTTTTAGGGTATCGTTTGCAACAGTTTGCCAACATTTTTGAGTGAATTTCAGAACGTCAGATTTTTGCTGAAATTGTGACCGCGCGGCTTAGGGATTTTTTTCAAAAAAAGTTGTTCAGACGTCGAGGGCTAATTCTGTTTCCGATGATAAAAACCGATCTGATTCCACCGAAAAACATTTCAGGGGATCGTTTGTAACAGTTTGCCAATATTTTTCAGTGAATTTCAGAACGTCAGATTTTTGCTGAAATTGTGACCGCGCGGCTTAGGGATTTTTTCAAAAAAAGTTGTTCAGACGTCGAGGGCTAATTCTGTTTCCCATGATAAAAACCTATCTGTTTCCACCAAAAAACCTTTCAGGGTATCGTTTGCAACAGTTTGCCAACATTTTTCAGTGAAATTCAGAACGTCAGATTTTTGCTGAAATTGTGACCGCTCGGATTAGGGATTTTTTCAAAAAAAGTTGTTCAGACGTCGAGGGCTAATTCTGTTTCCGATGATAAAAACCCATCTGTTTTCACCAAAAAACCTTTCAGGGGATCGTTTGTAACAGTTTGCCAACATTTTTGAGTGAATTGCAGAATGTCAGATTTTTGCTGAAATTGTGAACGCGCGGCTTAGGAATTTTTTCAAAAAAAGTTGTTCAGACATCAAGGGCTAATTCTGTTTCCGATGATAAAAACCCATCTGATTCCACCGAAAAACATTTCAGGGGATCGTTTGTAACAGTTTGCCAATATTTTTCAGTGAAATTCAGAACGTCAGATTTTTGCTGAAATTGTGACCGCGCGGCTTAGGGATTTTTTCAAAAAAAGTTGTTCAGACGTCGAGGGCTAATTCTGTTTCCCATGATAAAAACGTATCTGTTTCCACGAAAAAAACCTTTTAGGGTATCGTTTGCAACAGTTTGCCAACATTTTTGAGTCAATTTCAGAACGTCAGATTTTTGCTGAAATTGTCACCGCGCGGCTTAGGGATTTTTTTCAAAAAAAGTTGTTCAGACGTCGAGGGCTAATTCTGTTTCCGATGATAAAAACCGATCTGATTCCACCGAAAAACATTTCAGGGGATCGTTTGCAACCGTATAGCACCATTTTTGAGTGAATTTCAGAACGTCAGATTTTTGCTGAAATTGTGACCGCGCGGCTTAGGGATTTTTTCAAAAAAAGTTGTTCAGACGTCGAGGGCTAATTCTGTTTCCCATGATAAAAACGTATCTGTTTCCACCAAAAAACCTTTTAGGGTATCGTTTGCAACAGTTTGCCAACATTTTTGAGTGAATTTCAGAACGTCAGATTTTTGCTGAAATTGTGACCGCGCGGCTTAGGGATTTTTTCAAAAAAAGTTGTTCAGACGTCGAGGGCTAATTCTGTTTCCCATGATAAAAACGTATCTGTTTCCACGAAAAAAAACCTTTTAGGGTATCGTTTGCAACAGTTTGCCAGCATTTTTGAGTCAATTTCAGAACGTCAGATTTTTGCTGAAATTGTGACCGCGTGGCTTAGGGATTTTTTCAAAAAAAGTTGTTCAGACGTCGAGGGCTAATTCTGTTTCCCATGATAAAAACCTGTCTGTTTCCACCAAAAAACCTTTCAGGGTATCTTTTGCAACAGTTTGCCAACATTTTTCAGTGAAATTCAGAACGTCAGATTTTTGCTGAAATTGTGACCGCTCGGATTAGGGATTTTTTCAAAAAAAGTTGTTCAGACGTCGAGGGCTAATTCTGTTTCCGATGATAAAAACCCATCTGTTTTCACCAAAAAACCTTTCAGGGGATCGTTTGTAACAGTTTGCCAACATTTTTGAGTGAATTGCAGAATGTCAGATTTTTGCTGAAATTGTGACCGCGCGGCTTAGGGATTTTTTCAAAAAAAGTTGTTCAGACATCGAGGGCTAATTCTGTTTCCGATGATAAAAACCCATCTGATTCCACCGAAAAACATTTCAGGGGATCGTTTGTAACAGTTTGCCAATATTTTTCAGTGAAATTCAGAACGTCAGATTTTTGCTGAAATTGTGACCGCGCGGCTTAGGGATTTTTTCAAAAAAAGTTGTTCAGACGTCGAGGGCTAATTCTTTTTCCCATGATAAAAACCTATCTGTTTCCACCAAAAAACCTTTCATGGTATCGTTTGCAACTGTTTGCCAACATTTTTGAGTGAATTTCAGAACGTCAGATTTTTGCTGAAATTGTGACCGCGCGGCTTAGGGATTTTTTCAAAAAAAGTTGTTCAGACGTCGAGGGCTAATTCTGTTTCCCATGATACAAACGTATCTGTTTCCACGAAAAAAACCTTTTAGGGTATCGTTTGCAACAGTTTGCCAACATTTTTGAGTCAATTTCAGAACGTCAGATTTTTGCTGAAATTGTCACCGCGCGGCTTAGGGATTTTTTTCAATAAAAGTTGTTCAGACGTCGAGGGCTAATTCTGTTTCCAATGATAAAAACCGATCTGATTCCACCGAAAAACATTTCAGGGGATCGTTTGCAACTGTATAGCACCATTTTTGAGTGAATTTCAGAACGTCAGATTTTTGCTGAAATTGTGACCGCGCGGCTTAGGGATTTTTTCAAAAAAAGTTGTTCAGACGTCGAGGGCTAATTCTGTTTCCCATGATAAAAACGTATCTGTTTCCACCAAAAAACCTTTTAGGGTATCGTTTGCAACAGTTTGCCAACATTTTTGAGTGAATTTCAGAACGTCAGATTTTTGCTGAAATTGTGACCGCGCGGCTTAGGGATTTTTTTCAAAAAAAGTTGTTCAGACGTCGAGGGCTAATTCTGTTTCCGATGATAAAAACCGATCTGATTCCACCGAAAAACATTTCAGGGGATCGTTTGTAACAGTTTGCCAATATTTTTCAGTGAATTTCAGAACGTCAGATTTTTGCTGAAATTGTGACCGCGCGGCTTAGGGATTTTTTCAAAAAAGTTGTTCAGACGTCGAGGGCTAATTCTGTTTCCCATGATAAAAACCTATCTGTTTCCACC